>NC_088229.1:77361785-77484285 GCF_036934945.1 Oncorhynchus masou masou
CACGGCTTTATCATCGTTTTTTAAATGTTTATTTACAGAAACGTCACGATCGCCCACTTGGTGACCTCTAAGGTCTTGGTGACCTCTAAGGTCTTGGTGACCTCTAAGGTCTTGGTGACCTCCAGTTGGGGATTGTTTTCCCAGTCTTAGAAATAAGTGTACATTTAGGGTACATTTAGGGTACAGCATAAGGGTACATTTAGGGCACAGTATATGGGTACATTTAGGGTACAGCATAAGGGTACCTTTAGGGTACAATATAAGGGTACATTTAGGGTACAATTAGGGTACAGCATAAGGGTACATTTAGGGCACAGTATATGGGTACATTTAGGGTACAGCATAAGGGTACCTTTAGGGTACAATATAAGGGTACATTTAGGGTACAGCATAAGGGTACCTTTAGGGTACAATATAAGGGTACATTTAGGGTACATTTAGGGTACATTTAGGGTACAGCATAAGGGTACATTTAGGGCACAGTATATGGGTACATTTAGGGTACAGCATAAGGGTACCTTTAGGGTACAATATAAGGGTACATTTAGGGTACAATTAGGGTACAGCATAAGGGTACATTTAGGGCACAGTATATGGGTACATTTAGGGTACAGCATAAGGGTACCTTTAGGGTACAATATAAGGGTACATTTAGGGTACATTTAGGGTACATTTAGGGTACAGCATAAGGGTACATTTAGGGCACAGTATATGGGTACATTTAGGGTACAGCATAAGGGTACCTTTAGGGTACAATATAAGGGTACATTTAGGGTACATTTAGGGTACAGCATAAGGGTACATTTAGGGTACAATATAAGGGTACATTTAGGGCACAGTATATGGGTACATTTAGGGTACATTTAGGGTACAGCATAAGGGTACATTTAGGGTACAGTATAAGGGTACATTTAGGGTACAGTATACGGGTACAGTATACGGGTACAGTATAAGGGTACATTTATGGTACATTTAGGGTACAGCATAAGGGTACATTTAGGGTACATTTAGGGTACAGCATAAGGGTACAGTATAAGGGTACATTTAGGGTACATTTAGGGTACAGTATACGGGTACAGTATACGGGTACAGTATAAGGGTACATTTAGGGTACAATATAATGGTACATTTAGGGTACATTTAGGGTACAATATAAGGGTACATTTTGGTGTACATTTAGGGTACAATATAAGGGTACATTTAGGGTACAATATAAGGGTACATTTAGGGTATAGTATACGGGTACAGTATACGGGTACAGTATAAGGGTACATTTAGGGTACAATATAATGGTACATTTAGGGTACATTTAGGGTACATTTAGGGTACAGTATAAGGGTACATTTAGGGTACAGTATACGGGTACAGTATACGGGTACAGTATAAGGGTACATTTAGGGTACAATATAATGGTACATTTAGGGTACAATATAATGGTACATTTAGGGTACATTTAGGGTACATTTAGGGTACAGTATAATTGTACATTTAGGGTACAGTATACGGGTACATTTAGGGTACATTTAGGGTACATTCAGGGTACAGCATAAGGGTACATTTAGGGTACAATATAAGGGTACATTTAGGGTACAGTATAAGGGTACATTTAGGGTACAGTATACGGGTACAGTATACGGGTACATTTAGGGTACATTTAGGGTACATTCAGGGTACAGCATAAGGGCACATTTAGGGTACAGTATAATGGTACATTAGGGTACATTTAGGGTACAGTATAAGGGCACATTTAGGGTACAGTATAAGGGTACATTTAGGGTATATTTAGGGTACAGTATAAGGGCACATTTAGGGTGCAGTATAAGGGTACATTTAGGGTACAGTATAAGGGTACATTTAGGCTACAGTATTGTTCCCTGCGATACAAAAAGATCTAAATATACATCATGTACCTTCAGAGGTACACATATAATCTCACATGGTACTATTCACTACCTTTCAAAAGTACATATGTGGATCATCAGTATAATGGTACATGTTTGTACCCAATATTTCAAATGTAAATGTAAAATCACTCCAATCATTATCATATTTCCCAGCATGTTCTACTGTAGGGTGATTTTTTTTAGAATTGTTTGTTTCAATATGTGCTTCTTATTTTACATGCACAATGATTAATACATCTTATGCTACGCAAAGATAAATAACATATGTTTCTAAACTAATCCAAATCTGTTAGTTATTGGACTTTATAACACCTGGCTGAATTCCAATAAGAATTACATATCACTGCGAGGGAGCATAATGGGACTTGCCCGATGAAGGAGTTTCCAGACCATTGTGTTGTGGTAGGATTTGGCTGTCACTATGTCTTTATAATATCGGTAATGTATTACAATAAAGAGTTTAAAATATTAAATCAGGAATTTACTTGGTGAAGACAACGAGACTGAAATGTCATTGAATGCAACCATGATGTCTCTGTCACTAGCAAACACAGTCGTGGGTGGTACTGTTAATTCTAAAATTCACTTGAAAGGAACCCTGGGAAATATGCAAATAAGGCTTTACACCTTACAGTGTTTAAACAAGACACAAAACCTTTTAGATGTAAATTTTTGCTACTTAAAAGAAACAAACGGCTTTGTCATTGTGGTGGTACTCTAAAAGGCACATTTCTACCTTTTCCAAAGGTACGGTCCCTCTACTATCTTGTCCCTATACTATCTTGTCCCTCTACTATCTTGTCCCTATACTATCTTGTCCCTCTACTATCTTGTCCCTCTACTATCTTGTCCCTCTACTATCTTGTCCCTCTATTACCTTGTCACTGTGCTATCTAGTCCCTCGACTATCTTGTCCCTGTGCTATCTTGTCCCTCTATTATCTTGTCCCTATACTATCTTGTCCCTGTGCTATCTTGTCCCTCTACTATCTTGTCCCTCTACTATCTTGTCCCTATACTATCTTGTCCCTGTGCTATCTTGTCCCTCTGCTATCTTGTCCCTGTGCTATCTTGTCCCTGTGCTATCTTGTCCCTGTGTTATCTTGTCCCTGTGCTATCGTGTCCCTGTGCTATCTTGTCTCTCTACTATCTTGTCCCTATACTATCTTGTCCCTCTACTATCTTGTCCCTCTACTATCTTGTCCCTCTACTATCTTGTCCCTGTGCTATCTTGTCCCTGTGCTATCTTGTCCCTCTACTATCTTGTCCCTCTACTATCTTGTCCCTCTACTATCTTGTCCCTCTACTATCTTGTCCCTATGCTATCTTGTCCCTCTATTACCTTGTCACTGTGCTATCTAGTCCCTCGACTATCTTGTCCCTGTGCTATCTTGTCCCTCTACTATCTTGTCCCTGTGCTACCTTGTCCCTCTACTATCTTGTCACTGTACTATCTTGTCCCTGTGCTATCTTGTCCCTCTACTATCTTGTCCCTGTGCTATCTTGTCCCCTAAGATACACTATTGGTTAATATAAGGTACAAACTGAAAAGGTACAACGATATACCTGTAACTAAAGGTACAAAGGACCTACCTTACAGAGTACCACTACAGTGACGAGCATTTGTACCCATTTATGAACAAATCTACACCTTTACTTCTGAGAGAGTACGGCGTACCCAAATGAACCCGGCGTACCCTAGTGAACACGGCGTACCCTAATGAACACGGCGTACCCAAATGAACACGGCGTACCCTAATGAACACGGCGTACCCAAATGAACACGGCGTACCCTAATGAACACGGCGTAGCCAAATGAACACGGCGTACCCTAATGAACACGGCGTACCCTAATGAACACGGCGTACCCTAATGAACACGGCGTACCCTAATGAACACGGCGTACCCTAATGAACACGGCGTACCCTAATGAACACGGCGTAACCTAATGAACACGGCGTACCTTAATGAACACGGTGTGCCCTAATGAACAAGGCGTAACATAATGAACATGGCGGCATAACGTAATGAACACGGCGTACCCTAATGAACACGGCGTACCCTAATGAACACGGCGTAACCTAATGAACACGGCGTACCCTAATGAACACGGTGTACCCTAATGAACACGGCGTAACCTAATGAGCGGAAATGGAGGAAAACTCGCCTCCCTGCGGACCTGGCATCCTTTCACTCCCTCCTCTCTACATTTTCCTCCTCTGTCTCTGCTGCTAAAGCCACTTTCTACCACTCTAAATTCCAAGCATCTGCCTCTAACCCTAGGAAGCTCTTTGCCACCTTCTCCTCCCTCCTGAATCCTCCTCCCCCTCCCCCCCTCCTCCCTGTCTGCAGATGACTTCGTCAACCATTTTGAAAAGAAGGTCGACGACATCCGATCCTCGTTTGCTAAGTCAAACGACACCGCTGGTTCTGCTCACACTGCCCTACCCTGTGCTCTGACCTCTTTCTCCCCTCTCTCTCAAGATGAAACCTCGCTTCTTGTGACGGCCGGCCGCCCAACAACCTGCCCGCTTGACCCTATCCCCTCCTCTCTTCTCCAGACCATTTCCGGAGACCTTCTCCCTTACCTCACCTCGCTCATCAACTCATCCCTGACCGCTGGCTACGTCCCTTCCGTCTTCAAGAGAGCGAGAGTTGCACCCCTTCTGAAAAAACCTACACTCGATCCCTCCGATGTCAACAACTACAGACCAGTATCCCTTCTTTCTTTTCTCTCCAAAACTCTTGAACGTGCCGTCCTTGGCCAGCTCTCCCGCTATCTCTCTCAGAATGACCTTCTTGATCCAAATCAGTCAGGTTTCAAGACTAGTCATTCAACTGAGACTGCTCTTCTCTGTATCACGGAGGCGCTCCGCACTGCTAAAGCTAACTCTCTCTCCTCTGCTCTCATCCTTCTAGACCTATCGGCTGCCTTCGATACTGTGAACCATCAGATCCTCCTCTCCACCCTCTCCGAGTTGGGCATCTCCGGCGCGGCCCACGCTTGGATTGCGTCCTACCTGACAGGTCGCTTCTACCAGGTGGCGTGGCGAGAATCTGTCTCCTCGCCACGCGCTCTCACCACTGGTGTCCCCCAGGGCTCTGTTCTAGGCCCTCTCCTATTCTCGCTATACACCAAGTCACTTGGCTCTGTCATAACCTCACATGGTCTCTCCTATCATTGCTATGCAGACGACACACAATTAATCTTCTCCTTTCCCCCTTCTGATGACCAGGTGGCGAATCGCATCTCTGCATGTCTGGCAGACATATCAGTGTGGATGACGGATCACCACCTCAAGCTGAACCTCGGCAAGACGGAGCTGCCCGTTCCATGGACTGCCCGTTCCATGATCTCGCCATCACGGTTGACAACTCCATTGTGTCCTCCTCCCAGAGCGCTAAGAACCTTGGCGTGATCCTGGACAACACCCTGTCGTTCTCAACTAACATCAAGGCGGTGGCCCGTTCCTGTAGGTTCATGCTCTACAACATCCGCAGAGTACGACCCTGCCTCACACAGGAAGCGGCGCAGGTCCTAATCCAGGCACTTGTCATCTCCCGTCTGGATTACTGCAACTCGCTGTTGGCTGGGCTCCCTGCCTGTGCCATTAAACCCCTACAACTCATCCAGAACGCCGCAGCCCGTCTGGTGTTCAACCTTCCCAAGTTCTCTCACGTCACCCGCTCCTCCGCTCTCTCCACTGGCTTCCAGTTGAAGCTCGCATCCGCTACAAGACCATGGTGCTTGCCTACGGAGCTGTGAGGGAACGGCACCGCAGTACCTCCAGGCTCTGATCAGGCCCTACACCCAAACAAGGGCACTGCGTTCATCCACCTCTGGCCTGCTCGCCTCCCTACCACTGAGGAAGTACAGTTCCCGCTCAGCCCAGTCAAAACTGTTCGCTGCTCTGGCCCCCAATGGTGGAACAAACTCCCTCACGACGCCAGGACAGCGGAGTCAATCACCACCTTCCGGAGACACCTGAAACCCCACCTCTTTAAGGAATACCTAGGGTAGGATAAAGTAATCCTTCTCACCCCCCCCCCTAAATGATTTAGATGCACTATTGTAAAGTGGCTGTTCCACTGGATGTCATAAGGTGAATTCACCAATTTGTAAGTCGCTCTGGATAAGAGCGTCTGCCAAATGACTTAAATGTAAATGTAAATGAACACGGTGGACCCTAATGAACACGGCGTACCCTAAGTGTTCCCTCCTAGGGTTGGTAGGTCATTCTGCGACTTCTCATCTCTTAATGAAGTCTGAAGAGTGTCAGGTCCAATGAGCGGTTAGTGTTCACCAGGAGGGCAACATGTTGGGCGACGTCCCGTCTAGGGGGTAATAGATCATCGTTGGATGAATGCTTAGCATCCCAACCGAAGACACCATGGGAGATATAGGTGGGGCTGCCCCCCCCCCCGAAAACACCCTGAAACACACAAGGAAAACCATTGACCTGAGGGAGAGTCAGAACAGATGACACATCAACGTCTTTCACAGACTTGTTTCTCTTCGTGGTGAGTTGAGGGGTCAGAGGGGCGTTGTTTGAGTTTGAGCCTTCGCGGCAGTTTAGAACGGACTAAAAAGGTGTCTCACCGAAACATTGTCTTTGGGTCTTAGGGGCCTCGTGCTTCATCACAAGAAGGTTCAAGAAGACTAGCCTAGTCCCAGATCTGTTTGTGTTATCCGGCCATCTCCTATGGTCAATGTCACACGCTTGAGAGAGCACGAACAGATCTGAAACCAGGCTACAAGAAGACCTGTCTGCCCTCAAGACAGACTGGCACCAAACTACAGACAGACAGTTGTGATAGTGGCTGTTGCTATAGTATGTCTGACATCCTGCCACGCAGCTGCAGTCCAAGACGGGGGAGAGGGGGAGACGGGGGAGAGAGGGGGAGAGGGGGGGAGAGAGGGGGAGAGGGGGAGACGGGGGGGAGACGGGGGAGAGAGTGGGAGAGGGGGGGAGAGGGGGGAGACGGGGGAGAGGGGGGGGGACGAGGGGGGAGAGGGGGAAGACGGGGGAGACGGGGCGGAGACGGAGGGAGAGGGGGGAGACGGGGGGAGACGGTGGGGAGAGGGGGGGAGAGGGGGGGGACCGGGGGAGAGGGGGAGACGGGGGAGAGAGGGGGAGACGGGGTGGAGAGGGGGAGACGGGGGAGAGAGGGGGAGACGGGGTGGAGAGGGGGGAGACGGGGGAGAGAGGGGGGAGAGGAGGGAGACGGGGGGGAGACAGACTAGTCAGACAGACTAGTCCTCCAGACAGAAACACCATCCACTCAGACAGACAGACTGCTCCTTCAGACAGAAACACCATCCACTCAGACAGACTGCTCCTTCAGACAGAAACACCATCCACTCAGACAGACTAGTCCTCCAGACAGAAACACCATCCACTCAGACAGACTAGTCCTTCAGACAGAAACACCATCCACTCAGACAGACAGACTAGTCCTTCAGACAGAAACACCATCCCTTCAGACAGACTGCTCCTCTAGACAGAAACACCATCCCCTCAAACAGACTAGTCCTCCAGACAGAAACACCATCCCCTCAAACAGACTAGTCCTCCAGACAGAAACACCATCCCCTCAAACAAAGGGGTAACAATGGAGAGGGCATTAGTCACCCAGTCAGCCGAGGGCAGAGTGGGTCAGATGTCAACAACCAATTAGGATGCTGGGCATCATGCTCCTCAAAACAAGAGAGTCTTATTCCAAGCTCCGCTAAGGCTGTGTGTGTGTGTGTGTGTGTGTGTGTGTGTGTGTGTGTGTGTGTGTGTGTGTGTGTGTGTGTGTGTGTGTGTGTGTGTGTGTGTGTGTGTGCGCTCACACCTGTCTGTTTGACTTCTAGCTCTTTTCCCTTACAGTGAGAAGCTTGTTCTCCAGTCATGAATGAATCCCTGCCACAGTCTCCTTGCACTAATCAGGTTATATCTTGGCAGACTTTTCTTCCATGTGTAAACTGATGGACAGGGTCCTGGGGGACAGTGTAAACTGATGGACAGGGTCCTGGGGGACAGTGTAAACTGATGGACAGGGTCCTGGGGGACAGTGTTATCTGATGGACAGGGTCCTGGGGGACAGTGTTATCTGATGGACAGGGTCCTGGGGGACAGTGTTAACTGATGGACAGGGTCCTGGGGGACAGTGTTAACTGATGGACAGGGTCCTGGGGGACAGTGTTATCTGATGGACAGGGTCCTGGGGGACAGTGTTAACTGATGGACAGGGTCCTGGGGGACAGTGTTATCTGATGGACAGGGTCCTGGGGGACAGTGTTATCTGATGGACAGGGTCCTGGGGGACAGTGTTAACTGATGTACAGGGTCCTGGGGGACAGTGTTATCTGATGGACAGGGTCCTGGGGGACAGTGTTAACTGATGGACAGGGTCCTGGGGGACAGTGTTAACTGATGGACAGGGTCCTGGGGGACAGTGTTAACTGATGGACAGGGTACTGGGGGACAGTGTTAACTGATGGACAGGGTACTGGGGGACAGTGTTATCTGATGGACAGGGTCCTGGGGGACAGTGTTATCTGATGGACAGGGTCCTGGGGGACAGTGTTATCTGATGGACAGGGTCCTGGGGGACAGTGTTATCTGATGGACAGGGTCCTGGGGGACAGTGTTAACTGATGGACAGGGTCCTGGGGGACAGTGTTATCTGATGGACAGGGTCCTGGGGGACAGTGTTAACTGATGGACAGGGTCCTGGGGGACAGTGTTATCTGATGGACAGGGTCCTGGGGGACAGTGTTAACTGATGGACAGGGTCCTGGGGGACAGTGTTAACTGATGGACAGGGTACTGGGGGACAGTGTTATCTGATGGACAGGGTCCTGGGGGACAGTGTAAACTGATGGACAGGGTCCTGGGGGACAGTGTTAACTGATGGACAGGGTCCTGGGGGACAGTGTTATCTGATGGACAGGGTCCTGGGGGACAGTGTAAACTGATGGACAGGGTCCTGGGGGACAGTGTTAACTGATGGACAGGGTCCTGGGGGACAGTGTTATCTGATGGACAGGGTCCTGGGGGACAGTGTTAACTGATGGACAGGGTCCTGGGGGACAGTGTTAACTGATGGACAGGGTCCTGGGGGACAGTGTTATCTGATGGACAGGGTCCTGGGGGACAGTGTTATCTGATGGACAGGGTCCTGGGGGACAGTGTTATCTGATGGACAGGGTCCTGGGGGACAGTGTTATCTGATGGACAGGGTCCTGGGGGACAGTGTTAACTGATGGACAGGGTCCTGGGGGACAGTGTTATCTGATGGACAGGGTCCTGGGGGACAGTGTTAACTGATGGACAGGGTACTGGGGGACAGTGTTATCTGATGGACAGGGTCCTGGGGGACAGTGTTATCTGATGGACAGGGTCCTGGGGGACAGTGTTAACTGATGGACAGGGTCCTGGGGGACAGTGTTATCTGATGGACAGGGTCCTGGGGGACAGTGTTATCTGATGGACAGGGTCCTGGGGGACAGTGTTATCTGATGGACAGGGTACTGGGGGACAGTGTTATCTGATGGACAGGGTCCTGGGGACAGTGTTATCTGATGGACAGGGTCCTGGGGGACAGTGTTATCTGATGGACAGGGTCCTGGGGGACAGTGTTATCTGATGGACAGGGTCCTGGGGGACAGTGTTATCTGATGGACAGGGTCCTGGGGGACAGTGTTATCTGATGGACAGGGTCCTGGGGGACAGTGTTAACTGATGGACCGGGTCCTGGGGGAGAGTGTTAACTGATGGACAGGGTCCTGGGGGACAGTGTTATCTGATGGACAGGGTCCTGGGGGACAGTGTTAACTGATGGACAGGGTCCTGGGGGACAGTGTTATCTGATGGACAGGGTCCTGGGGGACAGTGTTATCTGATGGACAGGGTCCTGGGGGACAGTGTTAACTGATGGACAGGGTCCTGGGGGACAGTGTTATCTGATGGACAGGGTCCTGGGGGACAGTGTTAACTGATGGACAGGGTCCTGGGGGACAGTGTTAACTGATGTACAGGGTCCTGGGGGACAGTGTTATCTGATGGACAGGGTCCTGGGGGACAGTGTTAACTGATGGACAGGGTCCTGGGGGACAGTGTTAACTGATGGACAGGGTCCTGGGGGACAGTGTTATCCGATGGACAGGGTCCTGGGGGACAGTGTTAACTGATGGACAGGGTCCTGGGGGACAGTGTTAACTGATGGACAGGGTCCTGGGGGACAGTGTTATCTGATGGACAGGGTCCTGGGGGACAGTGTTATCTGATGGACAGGGTCCTGGGGGACAGTGTTATCTGATGGACAGGGTACTGGGGGACAGTGTTATCTGATGGACAGGGTCCTGGGGGACAGTGTTATCTGATGGACAGGGTCCTGGGGGACAGTGTTAACTGATGGACAGGGTCCTGGGGGACAGTGTTATCTGATGGACAGGGTCCTGGGGGACAGTGTAAACTGATGGACAGGGTCCTGGGGGACAGTGTTATCTGATGGACAGGGTCCTGGGGGACAGTGTTATCTGATGGACAGGGTCCTGGGGGACAGTGTTATCTGATGGACAGGGTACTGGTCTGTGTGTGTGTGTGTGTGCGTGTATGTGTGGACATGTTTAACTATATTTGTGGCGTCCAGATGTCCCCTCAAGAATAGGGGAAAATACGATTCTGTTGGGACTGAATTGTTGTTGTTGTTGTTGTCACCCCCCAACATGGTTAGTTATAAAATACTGAAATATGTGTGTGTGTGTGTGTGTCTGTGTGTGTGTGTGTGTGTGTGTGTGTGTGTGTGTGTGTGTGTGTGTGTGTGTGTGTGTGTGTGTGTGTGTGTGTGTGTGTGTGTGTGTGTGTGTGTGTGTGTGTGTGTGTGTGTGTGTGTGTGTGTGTGTGTGTGTGTGTGTGTGTGTGTGTGTGCGTGTGTCTGTGTGTGTGTATTACCACCTGAACAGAGTGCCTACAATAATGTTTGTTTATGGTTCAGAGCCAATGACGTTGAGAGCTCCTTGGTCTGAATGACTGACTGTGTTGCTTTCCTACAGGGTTTAACCAAGTAGAGGCATGGAGTAACTGTTTAATGTCACAATTAGTGAAGGGATGCTGTATCTGGATGCTGTATCTGGATGCTGTTAGAAGCACACGTGGGTGCGGTATAATTCAAGTATGGGAGAGATTACTCTTCTCGCTGCTTGTCTTATACTTTTTAGTCTTCTCGAGAACGGTGTTGTTTTCATTAAATATACATATACATCCTACTATTAAAATATTTCATTATGAGAAAACATATAAGCAATACAGTTTTGCATATTTATATAATTTGTTATTAAGTAGTTGCTTGCTAGCACTATATTAAAGCCATCCAACTCTTCTCTCTGCGTGATGGGGAGTGTTGTAGTCAGTAGCAGGAGTTTTTAAAAGCATAGAAACACCCTGGCAATTTGACTGATGAAATTACTTGAATAGGGAGGTTAGGAGTCCCTGATGGGGAGGCCCATTCTCTAGATGATATTAATGAGGTTAGGAGTCCCTGATGGGGAGGCCCATTCTCTAGATGATATTAATGAGGTTAGGAGTTCCGGATGGGGAGGCCCACCATATAGATGATATTAATGAGGTTAGGAGTCCCTGATGGGGAGGCCCATCATATAAATGATATTAATGATGTTAGGAGTCCCTGATGGGGAGGCCAACCATATAGATGATATTAATGAGGTTAGGAGTCCCGGATGGGGAGGCCCATTCTATAGATGATATTAATGAGGTTAGGAGTCCCTGATGGGGAGGCCCACCATATAGATGATATTAATGAGGTTAGGAGTCCCGGATGGGGAGGCCCATTCTATAGATGATATTAATGAGGTTAGGAGTCCCGGATGGGGAGGCCCACCATATAGATGATATTAATGAGGTTAGGAGTTCCGGATGGGGAGGACCACCATATAGATGATATTAATGAGAGTAGGAGTCCCGGATGGGGAGGCCCATTCTATAGATGATATTAATTAGGTTAGGAGTCCCGGATGGGGAGGCCCACCATATAGATGATATTAATGAGGTTAGGAGTCCCTGATGGGGAGGCCCATTCTCTAGATGATATTAATGAGGTTAGGAGTCCCAGATGGGGAGGCCCATCATATAAATGATATTAATGAGGTTAGGAGTCCCTGATGGGGAGGCCCATTCTCTAGATGATATTAATGAGGTTAGGAGTTCCGGATGGGGAGGCCCACCATATAGATGATATTAATGAGGTTAGGAGTCCAGGATGGGGAGGCCCACCATATAGATGATATTAATGAGGTTAGGAGTCCCTGATGGGGAGGCCCATTCTCTAGATGATATTAATGAGGTTAGGAGTTCCGGATGGGGAGGCCCATTCTCTAGATGATATTAATGAGGTTAGGAGTCCCTGATGGGGAGGCCCATTCTCTAGATGATATTAATGAGGTTAGGAGTTCCGGATGGGGAGTCCCATTCTCTAGATTATATTAATGAGGTTAGGAGTCCAGGATGGGGAGGCCCACCATATAGATGATATTAATGAGGTTAGGAGTCCCTGATGGGGAGGCCCATTCTCTAGATGATATTAATGAGGTTAGGAGTTCCGGATGGGGAGGCCCATTCTCTAGATGATATTAATGAGGTTAGGAGTCCCGGATGGGGAGGCCCACCATATAGATGATATTAATGAGGTAAATGAGAGGAAAGGTGAGAAACAGACGAGTCTTTGTTCCTATAATATTGAGTCAATATTTGATCTGGGGACTACTGATGAATTTGAGCAGCAGTCAAGACGCTCTGCTCTGCCAAAGAGACTTTCTCAGCATATGTCCAAAATGGCACCCTTTCCCCTATTGGCCCTGGCCAACAGTAGTCCACTGTATAAGGAATAGGGGGCCATTTGGAACACCGGCTCAGCCCTCAGACCTCAAACCTCACAGACGTGATGCTGTGAATCTCTGGAGTGGAGAAAACAGGATGTCGCACCTGTTTAGGCATTTCCTGTTTCCTGTAAATGAAGGACTCATTTGATCAGGATACTCTGAATCCCAAATCTACCCCTTATCCACTAGGAATTTAACTTTTAATGAAGAGGATAAGAACAAACATCTTATGAGCAGCCTTATGGGCATGTGACGGATTGTATAGTATCGTAGACTTCTTGCAGGCGTACTAGGATGGTGTTGAGAAGCAGTCTCATGTGATGTACTATAGATCATTCTGTAATAATTCTGGCACCATGTGGGAATGTTGTGACTCCCAGATTAGAACATCACTCTTACAGGCCTGCTTTCCCCCACGCTGATGTAGAGCTTTGGAGGCCTTTGATGGCATGCTGTAACCATGTTTCTATGGTCATGGGATATGATTCATTGGTTGTTTATTAGGTAGAGACCACGTCTTCAGGGGTCTACCAGGTGGATGGCCCAAACATCGAGCCAAGTATTCCTCTGACCATATGAGTAAGGGAGGGAGATGGAAACCCCCAGACATGTGGAATCAGATCTCGGGACAGCTGTTATCTCTGAGGGTGATGTTCGGACCACCAATAGTCTGTTATCTCTCTGAGGGTGATGTTCGGAACACCAATAGTCTGTTATCTCTCTGAGGGTGATGTTCGGACCACCAATAGTCTGTTATCTCTCTGAGGGTGATGTTCGGACCACCAATAGTCTGTCATCTCTCTGAGGGTGATTTTCGGACCACCAATAGTCTGTTATCTCTCTGAGGGTGATGTTTGGACCACCAATAGTCTGTTATCTCTCTGAGGGTGATGTTTGGACCACCAATAGTCTGTCATCTCTCTGAGGGTGATGTTCGGGACACCAATAGTCTGTTATCTCTCTGAGGGTGATGTTCGGACCACCAATAGTCTGTCATCTCTCTGAGGGTGATGTTCGGACCACCAATAGTCTGTCATCTCTCTGAGGGTGATGTTCGGACCACCAATAGTCTGTTATCTCTCTGAGGGTGATGTTCGAACCACCAATAGTCTGTCATCTCTCTGAGGGTGATGTTCGGAACACCAATAGACTGTTATCTCTCTGAGGGTGATGTTCGGACCACCAATAGTCTGTTATCTCTCTGAGGGTGAAGTTCGGACCACCAATAGTCTGTTATCTCTCTGAGGGTGATGTTCGGGACCCCAATAGTCTGTCATCTCTCTGAGGGTGATGTTCGGACCACCAATAGTCTGTTATCTCTCTGAGGGTGATGTTCGGACCACCAATAGTCTGTCATCTCTCTGAGGGTGATGTTCGGAACACCAATAGTCTGTTATCTCTCTGAGGGTGATGTTCGGACCACCAATAGTCTGTTATCTCTCTGAGGGTGATGTTCGGACCACCAATAGTCTGTCATCTCTCTGAGGGTGATGTTCGGACCACCAATAGTCTGTTATCTCTCTGAGGGTGATGTTCGGACCACCAAGAGTCTGTTATCTCTCTGAGGGTGATGTTCGGGACACCAATAGTCTGTTATCTCTCTGAGGGTGATGTTCGGACCACCAATAGTCTGTCATCTCTCTGAGGGAGATGTTCGGAACACCAATAGTCTGTTATCTCTCTGAGGGTGATGTTCGGAACACCAATAGTCTGTTATCTCTCTGAGGGTGATGTTCGGACCACCAATAGTCTGTCATCTCTCTGAGGGTGATGTTCGGAACACCAATAGTCTGTTATCTCTCTGAGGGTGATGTTCGGAACACCAATAGTCTGTTATCTCTCTGAGGGTGATGTTCGGACCACCAATAGTCTGTCATCTCTCTGAGGGTGATGTTCGGGACACCAATAGTCTGTTATCGCTCTGAGGGTGATGTTCGGACCACCAATAGTCTGTTATCTCTCTGAGGGTGATGTTCGGAACACCATTAGTCTGTCATCTCTCTGAGGGTGATGTTCGGACCACCAATAGTCTGTTATCTCTCTGAGGGTGATGTTTGGAACACCAATAGTCTGTAATCTCTCTGAGGGTGATGTTCGGACCACCAATAGTCTGTCATCTCTCTGAGGGTGATGTTCGGACCACCAATAGTCTGTTATCTCTCTGAGGGTGATGTTCGGACCACCAATAGTCTGTTATCTCTCTGAGGGTGATGTTCGGACCACCAATAGTCTGTTATCTCTCTGAGGGTGATGTTCGGACCACCAATAGTCTGTTATCTCTCTGAGGGTGATGTTCGGACCACCAATAGTCTGTTATCTCTATGAGGGTGATGTTCGGGACACCATTAGTCTGTCATCTCTCTGAGGGTGATGTTCGGACCACCAATAGTCTGTTATCTCTCTGAGGGTGATGTTTGGAACACCAATAGTCTGTAATCTCTCTGAGGGTGATGTTCGGACCACCAATAGTCTGTTATCTCTCTGAGGGTGATGTTCGGACCACCAATAGTCTGTTATCTCTCTGAGGGTGATGTTCAGAACACCAATAGTCTGTTATCTCTCTGAGGGTGATGTTCGGAACACCAATAGTCTGTCATCTCTCTGAGGGTGATATTGGAACACCGATAGTTTGTTAACTCTCTGAGGGTGATGTTGGAACACCGATAGTCTGTTATATCTCTGAGGGTGATGTTGGAACACTGATAGTCTGTTATCTCTCTGAGGGTGATATTGGAACACCAATAGTCTGTTATCTCTCTGAGGGTGATGTTCGGAACACCAATAGTCTGTTATCTCTCTGAGGGTGATGTTCGGAACACCAATAGTCTGTTATCTCTCTGAGGGTGATATTGGAACACCGATAGTCTTATCTCTCTGAGGGTGATATTGGAACACCGATAGTCTGTTATCTCTCTGAGGGTGATGTTGGAACACCAATAGTCTGTTATCTCTCTGAGGGTGATGTTGGAACACCGATAGTCTGTTATCTCTCTGAGGGTGATGTTGGAACACCAATAGTCTGTTATCTCTCTGAGGGTGATGTTGGAACACCGATAGTCTGTTATATCTCTGAGGATGATGTTCGGAACACCAATAGTCTGTCATCTCTCTGAGGGTGATGTTCGGAACACCAATAGTCTGTTATCTCTCTTAGGGTGATGTTGGAACACCGATAGTCTGTTATCTCTCTGAGGGTGATGTTGGAACACCGATAGTCTATTATCTCTCTGAGGGTGATGTTGGAACACCGATAGTCTGTTATCTCTCTGAGGGTGATGTTCGGAACACCAATAGTCTGTTATCTCTCTGAGGGTGATGTTCGGAACACCAATAGTCTATTATCTCTCTGAGGGTGATATTGGAACACCGATAGTCTGTTATCTCTCTGAGGGTGATGTTCGGAACACCAATAGTCTGTTATCTCTCTGAGGGTGATGTTGGAACACCGATAGTCTGTTATCTCTCTGAGGGTGATGTTGGAACACCAATAGTCTGTTATCTCTCTGAGGGTGATGTTCGGAACACCAATAGTCTGTTATCTCTCTGAGGGTGATGTAGGGGTGCTGACTAACGGAGAATAAACTATAAACTATGAAAATAAAGAGTGTCGCAAACTCTGGCACAGTGATGCCAAAACATTGGTGATTTACCCAGGAAATGTCTGGGAGGTTATTTATGGAGTGTGCAACTCTCTTTATATTTTATAGTTTATGGAACACTGATAGATAACACGTGAAAATGGTCAAAGTTTAGAAAAATATCAGTCATCCTAAAACGAATCCCAGATTTCTCTCCAGCCCAGGGCAGTATCTACATACAGCACACAGACCTATAGAGCATCAACCATGGGCTGAATCCCATTCTAAATACAGATTATCAACCATGGGCTGAATCCCATTCTAAATACAGATGATCAACCATGGGCTGGATCCCATTCTAAATACAGATGATCAACCATGGGCTGGATCCCATTCTAAATACAGATTATCAACCATGGGCTGAATCCCATTCTATATACAGATTATCAACCATGGGCTGAATCCCATTCTAAATACAGATTATCAACCATGGGTTGAATCCCATTCTAAATACAGATTATCAACCATGGGCTGGATCCCATTCTAAATACAGATGATCAACCATGGGCTGGATCCCATTCTAAATACAGATTATCAACCATGGGCTGAATCCCATTCTATATACAGATTATCAACCATGGGCTGAATCCCATTCTAAATACAGATTATCAACCATGGGTTGAATCCCATTCTAAATACAGATTATCAACCATGGGCTGAATCCCATTCTAAATACAGATTATCAACCATGGGCTGGATCCCATTCTAAATACAGAACATCAACCATGGGCTGAATCCCATTCTAAATACAGATTATCAACCATGGGCTGGGTCCCATTATAAATACAGATGATCAACCATGGGCTGGATCCCATTCTAAATACAGATTATCAACCATGGGCTGAATCCCATTCTAAATACAGATGATCAACCATGGGCTGAATCCCATTCTAAATACAGATGATCAACCATGGGCTGAATCCCATTCTAAATACAGATTATCAACCATGGGCTGAATCCCATTCTAAATACAGATGATCAACCATGGGCTGAATCCCATTCTAAATACAGATGATCAACCATGGGCTGGATCCCATTCTAAATACAGATTATCAACCATGGGCTGAATCCCATTCTATATACAGATTATCAACCATGGGCTGAATCCCATTCTAAATACAGATTATCAACCATGGGTTGAATCCCATTCTAAATACAGATTATCAACCATGGGCTGGATCCCATTCTAAATACAGATGATCAACCATGGGCTGGATCCCATTCTAAATACAGATTATCAACCATGGGCTGAATCCCATTCTAAATACAGATTATCAACCATGGGTTGAATCCCATTCTAAATACAGATTATCAACCATGGGCTGAATCCCATTCTAAATACAGATTATCAACCATGGGCTGGATCCCATTCTAAATACAGAACATCAACCATGGGCTGAATCCCATTCTAAATACAGATGATCAACCATGGGCTGGGTCCCATTCTAAATACAGATGATCAACCATGGGCTGAATCCCATTCTGAATACAGATTATCAACCATGGGCTGAATCCCATTCTAAATACAGAGCATCAACCATGGGCTGAATCTCATTCTAAATACAGATTATCAACCATGGGCTGAATCCCATTCTAAATACAGAGCATCAACCATGGGTTGCATCCCATTCTAAATACAGAGCATCAACCATGGGCTGGATCCCATTCTAAATACTGAGCATCAACCATGGGCTGCATCCCATTCTAAATACAGAGAGTCAACCATGGGCTGGATCCCATTCTAAATACAGAGCATCAACCATGGGCTGCATCCCATTCTAAATACAGAGCATCAACCATGGGCTGGATCCCATTCTAAATACAGAGCATCAACCATGGGCTGCATCCCATTCTAAATACAGAGCATCAACCATGGGCTGGATCCCATTCTAAATACTGAGCATCAACCATGGGCTGGGTCCCATTCTAAATACAGAGCATCAACCATGGGCTGCATCCCATTCTAAATAAAGAGCATCAACCATGGGCTGGATCCCATTCTAAATACAGAGCATCAACCATGGGCTGGATCCCATTCTAAATACAGAGCATCAACCATGGGCTGGATCCCATTCTAAATACAGAGCATCAACCATGGGCTGGATCCCATTCTAAATACAGAGAGTCAACCATGGGCTGGATCCCATTCTAAATACAGAGCATCAACCATGGGCTGGATCCCATTCTAAATACAGAGCATCAACCATGGGCTGGATCCCATTCTAAATACAGAGCATCAACCATGGGCTGGATCCCATTCTAAATACAGAGCATCAACCATGGGCTGGATCCCATTCTAAATACAGAGAGTCAACCATGGGCTGGATCCCATTCTAAATACAGAGCATCAACCATGGGCTGCATCCCATTCTAAATACAGAGCCTCAACCATGGGCTGGATCCCATTCTAAATACAGAGAGTCAACCATGGGCTGGATCCCATTCTAAATACAGAGTCAACCATGGGCTGGATCCCATTCTAAATACAGAGCATCAACCATGGGCTGGATCCCATTCTAAATACAGAGCATCAACCATGGGCTGGATCCCATTCTAAATACAGAGCATCAACCATGGGCTGGATCCCATTCTAAATACAGAGAGTCAACCATGGGCTGGATCCCATTCTAAATACAGAGAGTCAACCATGGGCTGGATCCCATTCTAAATACAGAGAGTCAACAATGGGCTGGATCCCATTCTAAATACAGAGAGTCAACCATGGGCTGAATACCATTCTAAATACAGAGAGTCAACCATGGGCTGGATCCCATTCTAAATACAGAGCATCAACCATGGGCTGGATCCCATTCTAAATACAGAGAGTCAACCATGGGCTGGATCCCAGAGATATTGCC
Source organism: Oncorhynchus masou masou (assembly GCF_036934945.1). Classification (NCBI taxonomy): domain Eukaryota; kingdom Metazoa; phylum Chordata; class Actinopteri; order Salmoniformes; family Salmonidae; genus Oncorhynchus; species Oncorhynchus masou. The sequence continues at coordinate 77,381,070 of NC_088229.1, forward strand.
TGAGCCAATAGACCGCTCCATTCATGGCAGGCGACCAGGATTGTGCCCCACGTCACGGTTTACTGGAATCATCATTGATGGGCACGTGAGGGACCCAGAGTCTAAAAGCTTCTTCTATTGTTTAGAAGCAGCCCTAGAGACCAAGCCGGCCGGATAATTTGGGTACTTTTAGGTTCTTTTGGGGTACCTGTTTGGGGTATTTTGGGGTTCTTTTGGGGTACCTGTTTGGGGTATTTTGGGGTTCTTTTAGGGTACCTGTTTGGGGTATTTTGGGGTTCTTTTAGGGTACCTGTTTGGGGTATTTTGGGGTTCTTTTAGATTCTTTTGGGTACCAGTTGAGTTGTTTGGGGTTCTTTTGGGGAGCTGTTTGGGGTAATTTTAGGTGCCTGTTTGGGGTATTTTGGGGGTTATTTTAGTTTCTTTTGGGTATGTTTGGGGTTCTTTTGGGTACCTGTTTGGGTATTTTGGGGTACCTGTTTGGGGTATTTTGGGGGTTCTTTTAGTTTCTTTAGGATACCTATTTGGGTTGTTTGGGGTACTTTTGGGGAGCTGTTTGGGGTATTTTTGGGCACTTTTGGGTTGTTTGGGGTGATTAGATTAGACCAGCTTGTTGTACTGTAATCAATAGCACAGCAGATTAATAACTCACATCGATATTGAAATCAATGGAACTGGGACAATTCACTGCAGCTACATGTGGCCATTACCCTCTTCTAAAAGACACACCACAACCTTCGTTACAAGGCATTCAGAAGGCATTCACACCTGTTGACTTATTCCACATTTTGTTGTTACAGCCTGAATTTAAAATTGATTAAATTGAGTTTTGTTCTCACCCATCGACACACAATATCCCATAATGACAAAGTGAAAACATGTTTTTAGAAATATTAGCACATTTATTGAAAATTAAATACCGGGCACAGAAATATCTCATTTACATAACTATTCACATCCCTGGAGTCAATACTTTGTAGATCACCTTTGACAGCGATTACAGCTGTGAGTCTTTCTGGGTATGTCTCTAAGAGTTGTGAGTCTTTCTGGGTAAGTCTCTAAGAGCTTTCCACACCTGGATTGTGCAATATTTTCCCATTATTCTTTTCAAAATTCTTCAAGCTCTGTCAAATCGGTTGTTGATCATTCCTAGACAACCATTTTCAGATCTTGCCATTGATTTTCAAGTAGGTTTAAGTAAACTCGGCCACTCAGGAACATTCACGGTCTTCTTGGCGAGCAACTCAGTGTAGATTTGGCCTTGTGTTTTAGGTTATTGTCCTGCTGAAAGGTGAATTAATCTTCCAGTGTCTGGTGGAAAGCAGACTGAACCAGGTTTGCCTCTAGGATTTTGCCTGTGCTTAGCTACATTCAGTTTCTTTTTATCCTGAAAAGCTCCCCAGTCCTTAACGATTACAAGCATACCCATAACATGATGCAGCCACCACTATGCTGACGAGTGGTATTGGATTGGATTGGATTTGTCCCAAACATAACACTTTTTATTCAGGACAAAACATTAATTGCTTTGCCACATTGTATTTAAAAAACGTTTTACCCCTTTTTCTTCCCAATTTCATGGTATCTTGTCTCATCGCTGCAACTCCCGTACGGACTCGGGAGAGGCGAAGGTCAAGAGCCACACGTCCTCCCAAACACAACCGGACAAAGCCACACTGCTTCTTGACACAATGCCTGCTTAACCTGGAAGTCCGCCACATTAATGTGTCAGAGGAAATACTGTACACCTGCCGACTGTCAGCGTCCAGCCCGCCACAAGAGTCGCTAGAGCACAATGGGACAATGACATCCCTGCCAGCCAAACCCTCCCCTAACCCGGATGACAATTGTGTGCCGCCCCATGGGTCTCCTGGTCGCAGGGCTGGCTGTGACAGAGATTGGACTCGAACCAGGATCTCTAGTGGCACAGCTAGCAAATGTGATGCAGTGCCTTAGACCACTGCGCCACTAGGGAGGCCTGCCACATTTTTTGCAGTATTACTTTAGTGCCGTGTTGCAATGTTTTTGAATTTTTTAGTCTGTACAGGCTTCCTTCTTTTCCCTCTGTCATTTAGGTTAGTATTGTGGAGTAACTACAATGTTGTTGATTCATCCTCAGTTTTCTCCAATCACAGCCATTAAACTCTAACTGTTTTACAGTCAACATGGTAAAGCCTCATGGTGAAATCCCTGAGCGATTTCCTTCCTCTCCGGCAACTGAGTTAGAAATAACGCCTGTATCTTTGTAGTGACTGAGTCTATTGATACACCATCCAAAGTGTAATTAATAACTTCACCCTGCTCAAAGGGATATTCAATGTCTGCTTTTTTATGTTTACCCATCTACCAATAGGTGCCCTTCTTTGTGAGGCATTGGAAAACCTCCCTGGTCTTTGTGGTTGAATCTGTATCTGAAATTCACTGCTCGACTGAGGGACATTGTAGATAAGTGTATGTGTGGGGTACAGAGATGAGGTAGCTAAACACTATTATTAAACACAGAGTCAATTAACCTTATCATGTGATATCATATCATCATTAGTAAGAACATTTTCTGTCCTGAACTTATTCAGAATTGTCAAAACAAAGGGGTTGAATACTCATTGACTTAAACATTTTAGATTTTCCCATTTGATTAATTTGTAAAAATGTTGACAAATATAATTTCACTTTGACATTAGGGGGTACTGTGTGTTGGTGAGTGACAAAACATCTCAATGTAATACATTTTAAATGCAGGCTATAATACAACAAAAGGGCAAGGTATACCTGTTGATGGATGAGAACATGTAGTAGCCATTTGTCAACTAATCTCCTTGTGTGACAATGTTTACGGTAGATGACAATGTTTACTGTTGTCACGCCCTGACCAGAGATATCTCTGTTTTCTTTATTATTTTGGTTAGGTCAGAGTGTGACTAGGGTGGGTACGTTAGTTTTTGAATTGTCTAAGGTTTTTGTATGTCTAGGGTTTTGTAGGTCTAGGTAATATGTATGTCTATGGTGGCCTGATATGGTTCCCAATCAGAGGCAGCTGCGTAGCACCTTGGTCTCCTTCGTACGACGGACGTGACAACGGTAGATGACAATGTTTACGATAAATGACAATGTTTACGGTAGATGAGAATGTTTACGGTAGATGAGAATGTTTACAGTAGATGATAATGTTTACAGTAGATGACAATGTTTACGATAATTGAGAATGTTTACTGTAGATGAGAATGTTTACGGTAGATGAGAATGTTTACAGAAGATGAGAATGTTTATGGTAGATGACAATGTTTACAGTAGATGAGAATGTTTATGGTAGATGACAATGTTTACAGTAGACGAGAATGTTTACTGTAGATGAGAATGTTTACTGTAGATGAGAATGTTTACAGTAGATGAGTATGTTTATGGTAGATGACAATGTTTACAGTAGATGACAATGTTTACGATAAATGAGAATGTGAATTAACTGTAGATGAGAATGTTTATGGTAGATGAGAATGTTTACAGTAGATAAATGTTTACGATAAATGAGAATGTTTACTGTAGATGAGAATGTTTATGGTAGATGAGTATGTTTACAGTAGATAACAATGTTTACGATAAATGAGAATGTGAATTAACTGTAGATGAGAATGTTTATGGTAGATGAGAATGTTTACAGTAGATAAATGTTTACGATAAATGAGAATGTTAACTGTAGATGAGAATGTTTACGATAAATGAGAATGTTTACTGTAGATGAGTATGTTTACGGTAGATGAGAATGTTTACTGTAGATGAGAATGTTTACTGTAGATGAGAATGTTTACTGTAGATGAGAATGTTAACTGTAGATGAAAATGTTTATGGTAGATGAGAATGTTTACAGTAGATAAATGTTTACGATAAATGAGAATGTTAACTGTAGATGAGAATGTTTACAGTAGATAAATGTTTACGATAAATGAGAATGTTTACTGTCGATGAGAATGTTTACGATAAATGAGTATGTTTACTGTAGATGAGAATGTTTATGGTAGATGGCTACTAAGAAAAAGGGCTTTACTCTCATTTGAGTGATACAGCGCCATGCAAATGTATTCATCCTCTTTGGCGTTTTTCCTATTTTTTTGCATTACAACCTGTAATTTAAATGGATGGTTATTTGAATTTCATGTATTGGACATACACAAAATAGTCCAAATTGGTGAAGTGAAATGAAAAAAATTACTTGTTTAAAAAAATTCTAACAATTTAAATCAGAAAAGTGGCACATGCATATGTATTCACCCCCTTTGCTATGAAGCCCCTAAATAAGATATGGGGCTACCAGTTACCTTCAGTAGTAACATAATGAGTTAAATAAAGTCCACTGTGTGCAATCTGAGTGTCACATGATCTCAGTATATATACACCTGTTCTGAAAGGCCCCAGAGTCTGCATCACCACTAAGCAAGGGGCCCCACCAAGCAAATGGCACCATGAAGACCAAGGAGCTCTCCAAACAGGCCAGGGACAAAGCTGTGGAGAAGTACAGATCAGGGTTGGGTTATATAAAAATATATATCCGAATCTTTGAACATCCCACAGAGCACCATTAAATCCATTATTAAAAAATGGAAAGAATATGGCACCACAACAAACCTACCAGGAGAGGGCTGCCCAACAAAACTCACGGACCAGGCAAGGAGGGCATTAATCAGAGAGGTAACAAAGAGACCAAAGATAAGCCTGAAGGAGCTGCAAAAGCTCCACAGCGGAGATTGGAGTATCTGTCCATAAGACCACTTTAAGCCGTACACTCCACAAAGCTGGGATTTACGGAAGAGTGGCCAGAACAAAAGCCATTACTTGAAGAAAATAATAAGCCAACATGTTTGGTATTTGCCAAAAGTCACGTGGGAGACTCCTCAAACCAGAGTACCAGAGTCTCCCACATGCCTGTTGGCGAACAGTATGTCTGGCACAAACCCAACACCTCTCATCACCCTGAGAACCACATGAAGCAGGGTGGTGGCAGCATCATGCTGTGGGGATGTTTTTCATTGGCAGGGACTGGGAAACTGGTTATAATTGAAGGAATGATGGATGACGCTAAATACTAGGAAATTCTTGAAGGGAACCTGTTTGAGTCTTCCAGAAATTTGAGACTGGGACGGAGGTTCACCTTCCAGCAGAACAATGACTCTAGCATACTGCTAAACCAAAACTCGAGTGGTTTAAGGCGAAACATTTACATTTCTTGCAATGGCCAAGTCAAAGCCCAGACCTCAATCCAATTGAGAATCTGTGGTATGACTTAAAGATCGTTGTACACCAGCAGGAACCCATCCAACTTGAAGGAGCTGGAGCAGTTTTGTCTTGAAAAATGGGCAAAAATCCCAGTGGATAGATGTGCCAAGTTTATAGAGACATACCCCAAGAGACTTACAGCTGTAATTGCTGCAAAAGGTGGCTCGACAAAGTATTGACTTAGGGGGGGGGGCTGAATAGTTATGCATGCTCAAGTTCAATGATTTTTTGTCTTATTTCTTATTTGTTTCACAAGAAAAAATATTTTGCATCTTTAAAGTGGTAGGCATGTTGTGTAAATCAAATTATACAACCCCCCCCCAAAAATTCATTTTAATTCCAGGTTGTAAGGCAACAAACTAGGAAAGATGCCAAGCAGGATAAATACTTCCGCAAGCCGCTGTGTCATCAATTTGTATCACCAATATGAGTAAAATATTATGTGCAATTCCACTCAATTGTATGATGTGAAAATGCAAGCTTTGGTAAGGTAGTAACACAAACTGTCCACAGTTTAGGAAAATTGGCAGATTATAAAATAGTTTTATGTGGCTAAATAATTCAACATGTGTAGACTGCAAATTGACCGCAAGACTCACAAACAGATATAATCTTTGACAAAAACATGATCATTTCTATACCTTGCTTACATGTGTGTACCATCACGTGTCTCTCTATTTTGCATGGGAAGACTTGGGAACAGATTTACTCAAATTAAAATAACTGCTGTTTTTAGAATCTATTATGTCCAACAATGAACTCTTTTGTTTTTTCTTAGAAAACTTGGGGAGCAAAATTCGGCACGCGAGCCACCAGTTGGGAAACCCTGGTGTACAGTATGTTGCCCACACGAAAAACGATTGCAACAATGACATCTATTTCTCACTCATTTAACCATTTAGAGAGTATAAAAATGCTCTTGTACAAAATTTAACTGGGTCCATAGACTTCCATTGTGTCTGTGCAGATGCCTGAACGTTTAACGTCCATTACAGTACCGATGACTGTCCTGACCAGGAGGGTTACAGTACCGATGACTGTCCTGACCAGGAGGATTACAGTACCGATGACTGACTGTCCTGACCAGGAGGATTACAGTACCGATGACTGTCCTGACCAGGAGGGTTACAGTACCGATGACTGTCCTGACCAGGAGGGTTACAGTACCGATGACTGTCCTGACCAGGAGGATTACAGTACCGATGACTGACTGTCCTGACCAGGAGGATTACAGTACCGATGACTGTCCTGACCAGGAGGGTTACAGTACCGATGACTGTCCTGACCAGGAGGATTACAGTACCGATGACTGTCCTGACCAGGAGGGTTACAGTACCGATGACTGTCCTGACCAGGAGGGTTACAGTACCGATGACTGTCCTGACCAGGAGGATTACAGTACCGATGACTGTCCTGACCAGGAGGATTACAGTACCGATGACTGACTGTCCTGACCAGGAGGATTACAGTACCGATGACTGACTGTCCTGACCAGGAGGATTACAGTACCGATGACTGTCCTGACCAGGAGGATTACAGTACCGATGACTGTCCTGACCAGGAGGGTTACAGTACCGATGACTGTCCTGACCAGGAGGATTACAGTACCGATGACTGTCCTGACCAGGAGGGTTACAGTACCGATGACTGTCCTGACCAGGAGGGTTACAGTACCGATGACTGACTGTCCTGACCAGGAGGGTTACAGTACCGATGACTGACTGTCCTGACCAGGAGGATTACAGTACCGATGACTGACTGTCCTGACCAGGAGGATTACAGTACCGATGACTGTCCTGACCAGGAGGATTACAGTACCGATGACTGTCCTGACCAGGAGGATTACAGTACCGATGACTGACTGTCCTGACCAGGAGGATTACAGTACCGATGACTGACTGTCCTGACCAGGAGGATTACAGTACCGATGACTGTCCTGACCAGGAGGATTACAGTACCGATGACTGTCCTGACCAGGAGGATTACAGTACCGATGACTGTCCTGACCAGGAGGATTACAGTACCGATGACTGTCCTGACCAGGAGGATTACAGTACCGATGACTGTCCTGACCAGGAGGATTACAGTACCGATGACTGACTGTCCTGACCAGGAGGATTACAGTACCGATGACTGTCCTGACCAGGAGGATTACAGTACCGATGACTGACTGTCCTGACCAGGAGGGTTACAGTACCGATGACTGTCCTGACCAGGAGGATTACAGTACCGATGACTGTCCTGACCAGGAGGATTACAGTACCGATGACTGTCCTGACCAGGAGGATTACAGTACCGATGACTGTCCTGACCAGGAGGATTACAGTACCGATGACTGTCCTGACCAGGAGGATTACAGTACCGATGACTGTCCTGACCAGGAGGATTACAGTACCGATGACTGTCCTGACCAGGAGGATTACAGTACCGATGACTGTCCTGACCAGGAGGATTACAGTACCGATGACTGTCCTGACCAGGAGGGTTACACTACCCATGACTAACTGTCATGACCAGGAGGATTATAGTACAGATGGTTGACTGTCATTCACAAGCTGTCTAGTGTTTACTCTCAATAGAGAGCTGCTGAACTCCTGGCCTAGTTTGCTCAGTGAGAGATCAGAGATCAAGGTGAATTTACCTTCTGGCCTGTTAGTTTACCTGTTAGCCTACATGTTAGCCTACCTGTTAGCCTACCTGTTAGTTTACCTGTTAGCCTACCTGTAAGCTTACCTGTTAGCCTACCTGTTAGCCTACCTGTTAGTTTACCTGTTAGCCTACCTGTAAGCTTACCTGTTAGTTTACCTGTTAGTTTACCTGTTAGCCTACCTGTTAGCTTGCCTGTTAGCTGCACAGGCACAATGGAAGTCTATAGAACCCAGGTGAATAAACCCACATCTCATTACCAGGTGAATAATCCCACATCTCATTACCAGGTGAATAATCCCACATCTCATTACCAGGTGAATAAACCCACATCTCATTACCAGGTGAATAAACCCACATCTCATTACCAGGTGAATAAACCCACATCTCATTACCAGGTGAATAAACCCACATCTCATTAACACATGAATAATCCCACATCTCATTACCAGGTGAATAAACCCACATCTCATTACCTGTTGAATAATCCCACATCTCATTACCAGGTGAATAATCCCACATCTCATTACCAGGTGAATAAACCCACATCTCATTACCAGGTGAATAAACCCACATCTCATTACCACATGAATAAACCCACATCTCATTACCAGGTGAATAAACCCACATCTCATTAACACATGAATAATCCCACAGCTCATTACCAGGTGAATAAACCCACATCTCATTACCAGGTGAATAAACCCACATCTCATTACCACGTGAATAAACCCACATCTCATTACCAGGTGAATAAACCCACATCTCATTAACACATGAATAATCCCACATCTCATTACCAGGTGAATAAACCCACATCTCATTACCAGGTGAATAAACCCACATCTCATTACCAGGTGAATAAACCCACATCTCATTACCACATGAATAAACCCACATCTCATTACCAGGTGAATAATTCCACATCTCATTACCAGGTGAATAAACCCACATCTCATTACCAGGTGAATAAACCCACATCTCATTACCACATGAATAAACCCACATCTCATTACCAGGTGAATAATTCCACATCTCATTACCAGGTGAATAATTCCACATCTCATTACCACGTGAATAAACCCACATCTCATTACCAGGTGAATAAACCCACATCTCATTACCAGGTGAATAAACCCACATCTCATTACCAGGTGAATTAATTTCATAGGAACGACAGGACAGTTTTTCCAACGTCAGTGTGTCATTGTACATTCTGATCCACAATTCCACTAACACAATTGTTAGTGTTCTTCAAATTCAAGGCAAGAAGGCGTTTTAAGCACACACACACACATACACACATATAAGCAAGGGAGATCAACTTCTTTAGTTGTTTAATCTCCTTGGAGGTCTCCAAGATGATGATTCAATACAGATATCACTGGGTCCAAAGGGGACTGATATTCTGGTTAATGACTGCAACTGATTTCAATATCATGGACCAGTATCAGATTCATTTAAAGGCATTTCCAGATCCTATGTATAAATGGTCTATTGCCCCCACTACAGTGTGAGTTTACATTTCCTCGGGGGCAGACATTAAATTGGATACATTTACTCCTAACAGAATTGTACACTTTGTATATAGTAATTCTCCCAGAACAATTGTACACCCTGGTATACAGAATATCTGGAGCTATTAAGAGTTTTCTAAAGTTGACTATATGTGTCTTTGGAGCCTAAACATTTTAAAAAGTTTGTTTTCTATTTCAGTTTGGAGGTGAGATCTTCTCGCCCCTCATGTTTACAAACTGTCACCTTATTTGTAAGTAGAGATGGAAATCTTTATTGGGTAAATTGAATTAATTTCTGAGTCATCAAACATAAATGAGTCCACAGTTTTAGCTTTCCATTCTCTATTTACTAAAGGTGTTCCATCATTCAACAAACCCCGATTTGGCCAAAGAGGGGCTTGGGCTGATTGTATTGGAACAAAGCTAAACGTTTTATGTAAATTAAAGGGAATGTCACATCATCTTATGATGGGATTATTTATCCCTTCACAGTATTTCAGATTGTAACAAATCAAATCAAATTTGAAATGGTACCTTGCATTAAAACGCCAAACAGTATTTCTGAACATCAGGAAGGCCCAGGCCTCCTCTATTTCTGTCCAATGATCATTTTGAGCAGCTGAGGTTTCTCTCTCCAGGGGAACTTCCTGAACAAAGTATTGAACTTCTTCAACATCCTGAACCGACACGTAAAGTATTGTAGCGCTAACACAGCAACTAACAAAAACAAGACTCCACAACTGAAGGTGGGAAAAAGGGCTGCCTAAGTATGATCCCCAATCAGAGACAACGATAGACAGCTGCCTCTGATTGGGAACCATACCCAGCCAAAACATAGAAATAGAACACATAGATTGCCCACCCTAGTCACACCCTGACCTAACCAGGATTGTACTGAGGTGGTACTGTGTGTTGTACATGGATGAATGGTCATTTTTTCTAGTGTCTGTTTTACCCCACAGCAAGAGATGGAGGGCTTTCCATCTTCCAAGGTCGCCTGTTATATTTCTAATTAGAATGGCCATGATAAAGGGAGTGATGTCATCTATTTAGGTTTTTACATTACTCATTATTAAAGAATCGTTTTTCCTCATACATCTACACACAATACCCATAATGATAAAGCATAAACCGGTTTTAGAAATGTTTTGCAAATGTATTAAAAGCGAGTTTTCAGACCTTTCCCTATGAGACTCTAAATTGAGCTCAGGTGCATCCTGTTTCATTGATCATCCTTGAGATGTTTTTACAACTTGATTGGAGTCCACCTGTGGTAAATTCAATTTATTGGACATGATTTGGAAAGGCACACACCTGTCTATATATGGTCCCAAAAACCAAGCCATGAGGTCAAAGGAATTGTCCGTTGAGGTCCAAGACAGGATTGTGTCGAGGCACAGATCTGGGGAGGATACCAAAACATGTCTGCAGCATTAAAGGTCCCCAAGAACACAGTGGCGTCCATCATTCTTAAATCGAAGAAGTTTGGAACCACCAAGACTCTTCCTAGAGCTGACCACCCAGCCAAACTAAGCAATCGGGGGAGAAAGGCCTTGGTCAGTTGGTCAGGGAGGTGACCAAGAACCCGATGGTCATTCCGAACAGAGCTCCAGAGTTTCTCTGTGGAGATGGGAGAAACTTCCAGAAGGACAACCATCTGTCACACCCTGATCTGTTTCACCTGTCTTTGTGATTGTCTCCACCCCCTCCAGGTGTCGCCCATCTTCTCCATTATCCCCAGTGTATTTATACATGTGTTCTCTGTTTGTCTGTTGCCAGTTTGTCTTGTCTTGTCAGGTCTTACCAGCGTGTTTTCCTGTCTCCCTGCTTTCTCAAGTTCTGTTTCCTAGTTTCCCCGGTTCTGACCGTTCTGCTTGCCCTGACCCTGAGCCTGTCTGCCGTTCTGTATCTGCCCTGGATTACGGACCTCTGCCTGCCTTTAACCTGTATTTTACCTTCGCCCTGTTTGTGTCAATAAACATCTGTGACTCTAGCTGTCTGCACCTGGGTCTTATCCTGAGTTCTGATACCATCTCTGCAGCACTACACAAATCAGGACTTTATGGCAGAGTGGCCAGATGGAAGCCACTCTTCAGTAAAAGGCACATGACAGCCCGCTTGGTGTTTGCCAAAAGGCACCTAAACAAGATTCACTGGTCTGATGAAACCAAGATCGAAATCTTTGGCCTGAATGCTAAGCGTCACATCAAGAGGAAACCCGGCACCATCCCTACGGTGAAGCATGGTGGTGGCAGCATCATGCTGTGAGGATGTCTTTCAGTGGCAGGGACTGGGAGACTAGTCAGGATCGAGGCAAAGATGAATGGAGAAAAGTACACAGAGATCATTGATGAAAACCTGCTCCAGAGCGCTCAGGACCTCAGGATCACAAGTACAGTGCCTTGCGAAAGTATTCGGCCCCCTTGAACTTTGCGACCTTTTGCCACATTTCAGGCTTCAAACATAAAGATATAAAACTGTATTTTTTTGTGAAGAATCAACAACAAGTGGGACACAATCATGAAGTGGAACGACATTTATTGGATATTTCAAACTTTTTTAACAAATCAAAAACTGAAAAATTGGGCGTGCAAAAATATTCAGCCCCCTTAAGTTAATACTTTGTAGCGCCACCTTTTGCTGCGATTACAGCTGTAAGTCGCTTGGGATATGTCTCTATCAGTTTTGCACATCGAGAGACTGACATTTTTTCCCATTCCTCCTTGCAAACAGCTCGAGCTCAGTGAGGTTGGATGGAGAGCATTTGTGAACAGCAGTTTTCAGTTCTTTCCACAGATTCTCGATTGGATTCAGGTCTGGACTTTGACTTGGCCATTCTAACACCTGGATATGTTTATTTTTGAACCATTCCATTGTAGATTTTGCTTTATGTTTTGGATCATTGTCTTGTTGGAAGACAAATCTCTGTCCCAGTCTCAGGTCTTTTGCAGACTCCATCGGGTTTTCTTCCAGAATGGTCCTGTATTTGGCTCCATCCATCTTCCCATCAATTTTAACCATCTTCCCTGTCCCTGCTGAAGAAAAGCAGGCCCAAACCATGATGCTGCCACCACCATGTTTGACAGTGGGGATAGGGTGTTCAGGGTGATGAGCTGTGTTGCTTTTACGCCAAACATAACGTTTTGCATTGTTGCCAAAAAGTTCAATTTTGGTTTCATCTGACCAGAGCACCTTCTTCCACATGTTTGGTGTGTCTCCCAGGTGGCTTGTGGCAAACTTTAAACAACACTTTTTATGGATATCTTTAAGAAATGGCTTTCTTCTTGCCACTCTTCCATAAAGGCCAGATTTGTGCAATATACGACTGATTGTTGTCCTATGGACAGAGTCTCCCACCTCAGCTGTAGATCTCTGCAGTTCATCCAGAGTGATCATGGGCCTCTTGGCTGCATCTCTGATCAGTCTTCTCCTTGTATGAGCTGAAAGTTTAGATGGACGGCCAGGTCTTGGTAGATTTGCAGTGGTCTGATACTCCTTCCATTTCAATATTATCGCTTGCACAGTGCTGCTTGGGATGTTTAAGGCTTGGGAAATCTTTTTGTATCCAAATCTGTGTTCCTTGTTCTTCATGATGCTCTCTGCGCTTTTAACGGACCTCTGAGACTATCACAGTGCTGGTGCATTTATACGGAGACTTGATTACACACAGGTGGATTGTAATTATCATCATTAGTCATTTAGGTCAACATTGGATCATTCAGAGATCCTCACTGAACTTCTGGAGAGAGATTGCTGCACTGAAAGTAAAGAGGCTGAATAATTTTGCACGCCCAATTTTTCAGTTTTTGATTTGTTAAAAAAGTTTGAAATATCCAATAAATGTCGTTCCACTTCATGATTGTGTCCCACTTGTTGTTGATTCTTCACAAAAAAATACAGTTTTATATCTTTATGTTTGAAGCCTGAAATGTGGCAAAAGGTCGCAAAGTTCAAGGGGGCCAAATACTTTCGCAAGGCACTGTAAATGTAAACGTGATATTTCAGTTTATTTTTATTTTTATAAATTAGCAAACATTTCTAAGAAACCTGTTTTTGCTTTGTCATTATGGGGTATTGTGTGTAGATTGATGAGGGGAAAAAAACAATTTAATCCATTTTAGAATCAGGCTGTAACATAATAAAATGTAGAAAAAGTCAGGGGGTTTGAATACGTTCCAACTGCACTGTGTATACTACATTCTATTGTATACTACATTCTATTGTATACTACATTCTATTGTATACTACATTCTATTGTATACTACATTCTATTGTATACTACATTATATTGTATACTACATTCTATTGTATACTACATTCTATTGTATAATACATTCTATTGTATACTACATTCTATTGTATACTACATTCTATTGTATACTACATTCTATTGTATACTACATTCTATTGTATACTACATTCTATTGTATAATGCATTCTATTGTATACTACATTCTATTGTATACTACATTCTATTGTATACTACATTCTATTGTATACTACATTCTATTGTATACTACATTCTATTGTATACTACATTCTATTGTATACTACATTCTATTGTGTACTACATTCTATTGTGTACTACATTCTATTGTATACTACATGCTATTGTATACTACATTCTATTGTATACTACATTCTATTGTATACTACATTCTATTGTATACTACATTCTATTGTATAATACATTCTATTGTATACTACATTCTATTGTAAACTACATTCTATTGTATACTACATTCTATTGTATACTACATTCTATTGTATACTACATTCTATTGTATAATACATTCTATTGTATACTACATTCTATTGTATACTACATTCTATTGTATACTACATTCTATTGTATAATACATTCTATTGTATACTACATTCTATTGTATAATACATTCTATTGTATAATACATTCTATTGTATAATACATTCTATTGTATAATACATTCTATTGTATACTACATTCTATTGTATACTACATTCTATTGTATACCACATTCTATTGTATACTACATTCCATTGTATACTACATTCCATTGTATACTACATTCTATTGTATACTACATTCTATTGTATACTACATTCTATTGTATACTACATTCTATTGTATACTACATTCTATTGTAAACTACATTCTATTGTATACTACATTCTATTGTATACTACATTCTATTGTATACTACATTCTATTGTATAATACATTCTATTGTATACTACATTCTATTGTATACTACATTCTATTGTATAATACATTCTATTGTATACTACATTCTATTGTATAATACATTCTATTGTATACTACATGCTATTGTATACTACATTCTATTGTATACTACATTCTATTGTATACTACATTCTATTGTATACTACATTCTATTGTATAATACATTCTATTGTATACTACATTCTATTGTAAACTACATTCTATTGTATACTACATTCTATTGTATACTACATTCTATTGTATACTACATTCTATTGTATAATACATTCTATTGTATACTACATTCTATTGTATACTACATTCTATTGTATACTACATTCTATTGTATAATACATTCTATTGTATACTACATTCTATTGTATACCACATTCTATTGTATACTACATTCCATTGTATACTACATTCCATTGTATACTACATTCTATTGTATACTACATTCTATTGTATACTACATTCTATTGTATACTACATTCTATTGTATACTACATTCTATTGTAAACTACATTCTATTGTATACTACATTCTATTGTATACTACATTCTATTGTATACTACATTCTATTGTATAATACATTCTATTGTATACTACATTCTATTGTATACTACATTCTATTGTATAATACATTCTATTGTATACTACATTCTATTGTATAATACATTCTATTGTATAATACATTCTATTGTATAATACATTCTATTGTATACTACATTCTATTGTATACTACATTCCATTGTATACTACATTCTATTGTATACTACATTCTATTGTATACTACATTCTATTGTATACTACATTCTATTGTATACTACATTCTATTGTATAATACATTCTATTGTATACTACATTCTATTGTATAATACATTCTATTGTATAATACATTCTATTGTGTACTACATTCTATTGTATACTACATTCTATTGTATACTACATTCTATTGTATACTACATTCTATTGTATACTACATTCTATTGTGTACTACATTCTATTGTATACTACATTCTATTGTGTACTACATTCTATTGTATACTACATTCTATTGTATACTACATTCTATTGTATACTACATTCTATTGTATAATACATTATATTGTATACTACATTCTATTGTATACTACATTCTATTGTATAATACATTCTATTGTATACTACATTCTATTGTATACTACATTCTATTGTATAATACATTCTATTGTATACTACATTCTATTGTATACTGCATTCTATTGTATACTACATTCTATTGTATAATACATTCTATTGTATACTACATTCTATTGTATACTACATTCTATTGTATAATACATTCTATTGTATACTACATTCTATTGTATACTACATTCTATTTTATAATACATTCTATTGTATACTACATTCTATTGTATACTACATTCTATTGTATACTACATTCTATTGTATACTACATTCTATTGTATAATACATTATATTGTATACTACATTCTATTGTATACTACATTCTATTGTATAATACATTCTATTGTATACTACATTCTATTGTATACTACATTCTATTGTATAATACATTCTATTGTATACTACATTCTATTGTATACTACATTCTATTGTATACTACATTCTATTGTATAATACATTCTATTGTATACTACATTCTATTGTATACTACATTCTATTGTATACTACATTCTATTGTATAATACATTCTATTGTATACTACATTCTATTGTATACTACATTCTATTTTATAATACATTCTATTGTATACTACATTCTATTGTATACTACATTCTATTGTATACTACATTCTATTGTATACTACATTCTATTGTATACTACATTCTATTGTATACTACATTCTATTGTATACTACATTCAATCCCTCTCCGACATTGCTCATCCTAATACTTATATATATTTTTAATTCTATTCTTTTACTTGTAGATGTGTATGTATTGTTGTGAATTGTTAGATACTACTACACTGTTGGAGCACAAGCATTTCCTTACACCAGTAAAAGAACAGTAAAATTTGCTTAATATGTGTATGCGATGAATACGATTTGATTTGATTTACTGTCTTTGTGACAGTGTATGTTTGAAGGGTTTCCCCAATATATCTTATAGCCAGATAATTAGAAAAAATGTGAGAGAGTTTCTAATACATGCTACCCCAAACAGCAAGCAATGCAGGTGTAGAAGCACGGTGGCTTTTAAACTCCCTAGAACGTGTAGGTGGTCATCTGCTCGTCGAACATCTCATTCCAAAATCATGGAGTTGGTCCCCCCCCTTTTGCTGCTATAACAGCCTCCACTCTTCAGGGAAGGTTTTCCACTAGATGTAGGAACATTGCTGCTATAACAGCCTCCACTCTTCTGGGAAGGCTTTCCACTAGATGTTGGAACATTGCTGCTATAACAGCCTCCACTCTTCTGGGAAGGCTTTCCACTAGATGTTGGAACATTGCTGCTATAACAGCCTCCACTCTCCTGGGAAGGCTTTCCACTAGATGTTGGAACATTGCTGCTATAACAGCCTCCACTCTTCTGGGAAGGCTTTCCACTAGATGTTGGAACATTGCTGCTATAACAGCCTCCACTCTTCTGGGAAGGCTTTCCACTAGATGTAGGAACATTGCTGCTATAACAGCCTCCACTCTTCTTGGAAGGCCTCCACTCTTCTGGGAAGGTTTTCCACTAGATGTAGGAACATTGCTGCTATAACAGCCTCCACTCTTCCGGGAAGGTTTTCCACTAGATGTAGAAACATTGCTGCTATAACAGCCTCCACTCTTCTGGGAAGGCTTTCCACTAGATGTAGGAACATTGCTGCGATAACAGCCTCCACTCTTCTGGGAAGGCTTTCCACTAGATGTAGGAACATTGCTGCTATAACAGCCTCCACTCTTCTGGGAAGGTTTTCCACTAGATGTAGGAACATTGCTGCTATAACAGCCTCCACTCTTCTGGGAAGGTTTTCCACTAATGTTGGAACATTGCTGCTATAACAGCCTCACCTCCACACATCTCGACAAACCATTTCTGTATGGACCTCACTTTGTGCACGAGCGGCATTGCCATTCTGAAACAGGAAAGGGCCTTCCCCAAATTGTTGTCACAAGGTTGGGAGCACAGAATCATCTAGAATGTCATTGTAAGATATAAATATACCCATGACATTGAAAAAGCACCTGGAAGCACCTGTATGATCATCGAGACTCTTGGAGGAATGTTATATGGATCGATTAGTCAAAAGTATAACTTTTTGGATGAGATGGGTCCCATTATGTCTGGCGAAAACCAAACACAAGCATGGTGGATGGTGTGATGGTTTTAAGGATGTTTTGCTGCCTCAGGACTTGGACGACTTGCCTTAATAGAAGGAACGATGAATCCTGCTCTGTATCAGAGGATTGTGTGTTTTTGGATCATTGTCTTGCTGCATGACCCAGCTGCGGTTCAGCTTCAGCTCACAGACAGATGGCCTGACATTATCCTGTAGAATTAAGGCTACATGAAAATGTATAAAAAGCAACAAATTTGAAGTTTTAGAATGGCCTAGTCAAAGTCCAAACCTAATCCCAATTGAGATGTTGTGGCAGGATTTGAAACGAGCAGTTCATGCTTGAAAACCCACAAATGTCACTGAGTTACAGCAGTTCTGTATGGAAGAGTGGACCAAAATTCCTCCACAGCGACGTGAGAGACTGATCAACAACTACAGGAAGTGGTTGGAGTCGTTGCAGCTAAATGTGGCACAACCAATTACTGAGAGTAAGGGAGCAATTACTTTTTCACACAGGGGAAAATGAGTGTTGGATAACTTAATTAAATATATAAAATATGTTTCCATTTTATCTTGTTATTTGTAAACTCAGGTTCCTTTTATCTAACATTATGTGTTAGTTGAAGATCTGATAACATTCAGTATAAAATAAAATAATAATTATTATTATTATTAATTCATTAATAATAATAATAAATAAAAACAGAAAAACTCAGAAAGGGGGCAAATACTTCATGTGATTAGTAACTTGCTAATCTTAGATAATATTAAAACCAGTTAATTGAAAAAATGTGTAGTAACCTTTGAGGACACAAGCTCCAGTAAACAAATACGATGAAAATATGAACATATAAAGATGTTATATGATGTATTTTCTATTCAACAAAAGTGTATGAATAAGGCTTGAAATGACTTATATCCTGTCTTTCAAAGATAATTCGTAAAAATCCAAATAACTTTCCAGATCTTCATTGTAAAGTGTTTAAACACTGTTCCCCATGCTTGTTCAACGGACCAAAAACAATTAATGAACATGCACCTGTGGAACATTCTTTAAGACACTAACAGCTTACAGACGGTAGGCAATTAAGGTCACAGTCATGAAAACGTAGGACACTAAAGAGGCCTTTCAACTGACTCTGAAAAACACCAAAAGAAAGATGCCCAGGGTCCCTGCTCATCTGCGTGAACGTGCCTTAGGCATGCTGAAAGGAGGCATGAGGACTGCAGATGTGGCCAGGGCAATAAATTGCAATGTCCATACTGTGAGATGCCTAAGGCAGCGCTACAGGGAGACAGGACGGACAGCTGATTGTCCTCGCAGTGTCAGACCAACTGTAACAACACCTGCACAGGATCGGTACATCTGAACATCACACCTGCGGGACAGGTACAGGATGGCAACAACAACTGACCGAGTTACACCAGGAACGCACAATCCCTCCATCAGTGCTCAGACTGTCCGCAATAGCCTGAGGGAGGCTGGACTGAGGGCTTGTAGGCCTGTTGTAAGGCAGGTCCTCACCAGACATCACTGGCAACAATGTCGCCTATGGGCACAAACCCACAATCGCTGGACCAGACAGGACTGGCAAAAGTGCTCTTCACTAACAAGTCAAGGTTTTGTCTCACCAGGGGTGATGGTCAAATTTGCGTTTATCATCGAAGGAATGAGCGTTACACCGAGGCCTGTTCTCTTGAGCGGGATCGATTTGGAGGTGGAGGGTGCGTCATGGTCTGGAGTGGTGTGTCACAACATCATCGGACTGAGCTCAAATCAAATCAAATGTATTTGTGACATACACATGGTCAGCAGATGTTAATGCGAGTGTAGCAAAATGCTTGTGTTTCTAGTTCCGACTATGCAGTAATAACCAACGAGTAATCTAACCTAAACATTTCACAACAACTACCTTATACACACAAGTGTAAAGGGATAAAGAATATATACATAAAAATATGTGAATGAGTGATGGTGCAGAACAGCATAGGTAAAGATGCATATGAGATGAGTAATGTAGGGTACGTAAACATGATTTATTTATTTATTTTTTATTTTACCTTTCTTTAACTAGGCAAGTCAGTTAAGAACAAAGAACAAATTTTCAATGACGGCCTGGGAACAGTGGGTTAACTGCCTGTTCAGGGGCAGAACGACAGATTTGAACCTTGTCAGCTTGGGGGTTTGAACTCACAACCTTCCGGTTACTAGTCCAACACTCTAACCACTAGGCTACCCTGCCGCCCCATTATATAAAGTGGCATTGTTTAAAGTGGCTAGTGATGGTATAGAGTACAGTATATACATATGAGATGAATAATGTAGGGTATGTAAACACTATATAAAGTGGCATAGTTTTATTTATTACATACATTGTTATATTGTTAAAGTGGCTGGAGTTGAGTCAGTATGTTGGCAGCAGCCACTTAATGTTAGTGGTGGCTGTTTAACAGTCTGATGGCCTTGAGATAGAAGCTGTTTTTCAGTCTCTCGGCCCCAGCTTTGATGCACCTGTACTGACCTCGCTTTCTGGATGATAGCGGGGTGAACA
The DNA here is from genome assembly GCF_036934945.1 of Oncorhynchus masou masou. Lineage (NCBI taxonomy): Eukaryota > Metazoa > Chordata > Actinopteri > Salmoniformes > Salmonidae > Oncorhynchus > Oncorhynchus masou. Next base: position 77,401,529 of record NC_088229.1, read on the forward strand.
GGCAGTGGCTCGGGTGGTTGTTGTCCTTGTTGTCATTGTAGGCAATCTCAAAGCTGTGCATTACAGGGAAGACATCCTCCTCCCTCATGTGTAACCCTTCCTGTAGGTTCATCCTGACTTGAGTTTGGTAAGATCAAAATATAGATTCCACCTTAACTGTGACTAATGACTAATGCCTGTATGTTTTGTGCATATTTTCTAAAGGTCTCTCTTGATCCAAACGTCTGCCCCCATCGCTGTGAATGTCTCACAGAGCTCTAGCTTGGCTTCCTGAAACCATAGTTGTTGTCCATCTATGACAAACAGAAAGTGTTGTTTTTTTTCTCAAAATCTATGGATTATTTTTGATTAATGGCTATAAATCAATCTCTGAATGTGCTAAACCACTCTCTCCTGCTGCGCTACGATGTCATGTTTGCAGGCATGTGCTTTGTCAGTGGATGTGATATAGGGTTCAGCCAGGAGTCGATGGGCAGTCGAAAGAGCGAATGAAATGGGAGGAGGGCCATCTCAGCTTCAAGTGGTTTCAGATTTTCACATCCTACATCAAACAGGCTCATTGTCTGTGGGGACCTGGGCTATCGCTCAATGCAAGACATTTCCATCTAAGGTGTCCACAGATCGATTTATACGCAAAAAATGTTGGTTGGAACCGGAACCAGAACCACGCATGCAGCTGTTAAGTAACTAACTGTGAGAACTGTTAGAGCCTCTTAGATTGATGATGAATTGAACAAAGACATGACGCAAACGAGGTGGCCAACAAGTCAGGCTGCTCATCTGATTGGTTGACAGACTGTCAATTGAGACATTTTGTGGTTAAACTTAACAAAAACAAAAAAATGACACGTTATATTACCAAAACAAGATAAAGTATATAAAATAAATAGAAATAGAAATATAAAATAGAACGGGAAAACACTTGCATCTTTAATGCTATTATTGGCAGAAAACCCCATTAATCTCCATCGTTCATTGCATTTGATGGGCTATTTATAACAAATTATATTGCCAATCATTTCATTGGCTATTTCACAGGTAAAGTGGACAAACTGAGAAGTGAAATGACAACACTGAACAGTGAACCATCTTATTTGTGTATTGAACATAAATAAGGAATGAGGAGGATTGACATTTTGAATCTGGTCAAGTTTGTGTGGAAGAGGTGAAAAAACTACAGTATTGGTATCCATTATTAATGATAAGCCACCAGGCATAGACAGCGTTGATGGTAAACTATTGAGAATGGTAGCAGACTGTATTGCCACCCTTATTTGCCATGTCTCTAACCAAAGCTTTAAGGTGTGTGTCCACAGGAGGGGAAGAAAGCTACAGTCATTCCACTATCTAAAAATAGTAAAGCACTATTTTCTGGCTCTGACAGCCGCCTTTTCTTAGTAAACTGACGGAGAAAATTGTTTGAACAAATATGTTATTTTTCAAAGAACAAGTTAACTACTGACCTTCAGCATGCATATAGAGAAGGCCACTCAACTTGTACTGCACAGACTTAGGTGACTGATGATTGGCTAAAAATACATTGATAAGATGATAGTGGGAGCTGTATTGTCAGATTTTCAGTGCAGCCTTTGATGCAATTGATCATAAATTACTTTTGAAAAAACCTCACTTGCCATCACATGATTAGAAAGTTATGTATCCAATATAACTCAGAGAGTATTCTTCAATGGAATTTTCTCTAACATCAGATATGTACCGTGAGGTATCCCTCAGGGCAGTTGCCTTGGGACGTTACTCTTCTCCATTCTCACAAAACCATTTGTCACTTGTCTTAGAAGAAGCTAAACTATGTTTGCTGATGATTGTACACTCTACACATCAGCACCCACAGCCAGTGAGCTCACAGACTCTTAAATACATCTAAAATCAAAAGCATTGTATTTGGTTCAAAGCATTCCTCACAGACCTACACCTCAACTGGAGGTATGTATAAAGGGTGTGGCCGTTGAACACGTTGAAGTCGCCGAACTCCTAGGAGGAACATTGGATGGTCAGTTATCATGGTCAAGTTATAGTGACTAAGTTGTTGTGAAGATGGGGGAGAGGACTGTCTGATAAAAATGTGTTATTTTTTGACACGAAGATCGACTCTACTAGTAGTAAATGGTCTGATCTTGTCCCATCTTGATTTCTGTCAGGTGCAGAAAAAAAAGACCTAGAAAAGCTGCAGCTTTGCTCAAAACAAACAGAGCAGCACACCTTGCACTTAAGGGCACACACAGAACTAACATCAACACCATGCGTGCTAGTCCTTCATGTTTGAGCAGAATGGATTACTTCTAGTCTTTTTAAGAAACATTTGTGTGTTGAAAATACCTAACCACTAATATAATCTATCAGCATACCCTACCAAACATGCCACTAAGAGATTCTTCATGGTACCCAAACCAAAAACTGATTTAATGTGTCGCTCAGTTATGCACAGAACCATGTCATCGTGGAATGTTCTGGCACCAGTGATCACTGACAGTGTGGTGCCAGGACAACAACCTCTCCCTCAATGTGACCAAGACAAAGGAGCTGATCGTGGACTACAGGAAAAGGCGGCCTGAACAAGCCCCCATTAACATTGACGGGGCTGTAGTGGAGCAGGTTGAGAGCTTCAAGTTCCTTGGTGTCCAAATCACCAACAAACTATCATGGTCCAAACACACCAAGACAGTCGTGAAGAGGACAAAACCTTTGCCTCCAGTCGTAGTTAAGAAAGTACTGCATTCCTTGGTGGTGCAGTGGTCTAAGCCTCTGTGCCACCAGAGGCTCTGGGGTCGAGCCCAGGCTCTGTCTCAGCCGACCGGGAGGTCCATGGGGCGACGCACAATTGGCCTAGCGTTAGGGAGGGTTTGGCTGGTAGGGATATCCTTGTCTCATCGCGCACTAGCGACTCCTGTGGCGGGTTGGGCGCAGTGCACGCTGACCAGGTCGCTAGGTGCACGGTGTTTCCTCTGACACATTGGTGTGGCTGGCTTCCAGGTTGGATGTGCGCTGTGTTAAGAAGCAGTGCAGCTTGGTTGGGTTGTGTTTCGGAGGACGCATGGCTTTCGACCTTTGTCTCTCCTGAGTCCGTACCGGAGTTGTAGCAATGAGACAAGATAGTAGCTACTAAAACAATTGGATACCACAAAATTTGGGGAGAAAAAGTCCAGACTGGTTAACATCTAGACTGGTTAGCATCTAGACTGGTTAGCATCTAGACTGGTTAACATACAGACTGGTTAACATACAGACTGGTTAACATCTAGACTGGTTAGCATCTAGACTGGTTAACATCCAGACTGGTTAGCATCCAGACTGGTTAACATCTAGACTGGTTAATATCCAGACTGGTTAACATATAGACAGGTGTGTGTGTGTGTTCAACCACAACACACACACACACACACACACACACACACACACAGGGACCCTGCAGTCCTGAAAGGTTGCAGCAGGACTCTGGGGCTGAGTGAGGGTAGTGGGGTGAAGGCAGGGCCCAGGCATGACTGTGAGCAGTGTCAGCAACTTCTGGATGGATGACAGTTAGGGTCACAGGGTCACTTCTCTCTGCTACAGCTCTCTCTCCAGGCAGAGTGTGTGTAAGAAAGAGGCAGTCTCTCTACAGGGTTGAAGGGTTTAGAGGAAGGGTTTGATGTGGAGTCTGGAAGAGCCAAGGCTGGCAGAAAGAGACCTTCCTTTCCCTCCACATCCCGAGACCAGGGGAGCTAGTCAATCTGTAACACACACACACACACACACACACACACACACACACACACACACACACACACACACACACACACACACACACACACACACACACACACACACACACACACACACACACACACACACACACACACACACGGCTGGAGCAGAGAACAGGGAAACAAGGTGTATACTGTGATCTCAGGGCAGAGCGGGTGGTGAGGGTGGGCAAGCCGGGGGGGCTCTGGTTTCCCCAACAGGAGGTGGGTTACCACACAGCCTCTCACTGTCGATGGAAGTAGTATGGGAGAGGGGGAGTGAGGGAGGATGTGGAGAAGAGGTGTGGAACTGTAAGTGGGTGTGCTGCATGGAGAGAAGAAGAAGACAAGAAGGAGAGAAGGAGGAGAGAAGAAGGAGAGAAGGAGACAAGGAGACAAGGAGACAAGAAGGAGAGAAGGAGGAGAGAAGAAGACAAGGAGACAAGGAGACAAGAAGGAGAGAAGAAGGAGAGAAGGAGGAGAGAAGAAGACAAGGAGACAAGGAGAGAAGAAGGAACGTGAATCAAAGTTTGATTCCAAACACTTATGGAGAAATTCAAAATGTCTCTTTCCCCAACAGTCTTTTATATGTGGCCTACTTCTACCACTTTATTGTTTTTCTGTTATAAATCGACACAACTAATGAAGGGTGTCGTGCCCTGCGTCTGTTTGCAGAAGACTTTATCCTGGCAAACATGACGCTTCCCTGAAGCCTCTGGAACAAAGAGAGGAATTCAATCTCGAATTCCAAAGAAAAGGTATCAAATGAAACAGATTTACTTGAAACAGATTTGTGTGTACTTTATTTGACAGGCACATTGTCCATTGAGGGAAGAAGGAGAGAAGAATGAGACAAGGAGACAAGAAGGAGAGAAGGAGACAAGAAGGAGACAAGAATGAGTGAAGGAGAGAAGAAGAAGACAAGGAGACAAGGAGAGAAGAAGCAGACAAGAAAGAGTGAAGGAGAGAAGGAGAGAAGAAGGAGACAAGAAGGAGACGGGAAGGAGACAGGAAGGAGAGAAGAAGAAGACAAGGAGACAAGGAGAGAAGAAGCAGACAAGAAAGAGCGAAGGAGAGAAGGAGAGAAGAAGGAGACAAGAAGGAGACAGGAAGGAGAGAAGGAGAGGAGGAGAGAACAAAAAGACAAAGAGTGAAAGAAAGAAGGAGACAAGAGGGAGAGAAGGAGGAGACAATGAGACAAGAGGGAGACAAGAAAGACTGAAGGAATGAAGAAGGAGACAAGAAAGATACAAGAAAGAGTGAAGGAGAGAAGAAGGAGAGAAGAAGGAGACAAGAAAGAGTGATGGAGAGAAGAAGGAGAGAAGAAGGAATGAAGGAGACAAGAAAGAGTGAAGGAGAGAATGAGAGAAGAAGGAATGAAGAAGAAGAAAAGAAAGAGTGAAGGAGAGACGAAGGATGCAAGAAGGAGAGAAAAAGGAGACAATGAGACAAGAGGGAGACAAGAAAGACTGAAGGAGAGAAGGAGACAAGAAAGAGTGAAGGAGAGAAGAAGGAGAGAAGAAGGAATGAAGAAGGAGACAAGAAGGAGACAAGAAAGAGTGAAGGAGAGAAGGAGACAAGAAGGAGAGAAGGAGTGAAGAAGTAGAGAAGAAAGAGACATTAAGGAGACAAGAAGGAGACTAGAAGGAGACAAGAAGGAGACAAGAAAGAGTGAAGGAGAGAAGGAGAAAGGGAGACAAGAAGGAGACAAAAGAAAAAGGGAAGTGGAGAAGAAGGAGACAAGAAGTAGACAAGAAGGAGACAAGAAGTTGACAAAAAGGAGACAAGAAGGAGACAAGAAAGAATGAAGGAGAGAAGAAGGAAGCAAGAAGGAGAGAAAAAGGAGGAGACAATGAGACAAGAGGGAGACAAGAAAGACTGAAGGAATAAAGGAGACAAGAAAGACTGAAGGAAAGAAGAGGGAGACAAGAAATAGACAAGAAAGAGTGAAGGAGAGAAGAAGGAAAGAAGAAGGAATGAAGAAGGAGACAAGAAAGACTGAAGGAATGAAGGAGACAAGAAAGACTGAAGGAATGAAGAAGGAGACAAGAAATAGACAAGAAAGAGTGAAGGAGAGAAGAAGGAAAGAAGAAGAAATGAAGAAGGAGACAAGAAAGAGTGAAGGAGAGAAGAAGGAGAGAAGAAGGAGAGAAGAAAGAGTGAAGGAGAGAAGAAAGAGTGAAGAAGGAATGAAGAAGGAGACAAGAAGGAGTGAAGGAGAGAAGAAGGGGAGAAGAAGGAAACAAGAAAGAGTGAAGGAGAGAAGAAGGAGAGAAGAAGGAATGAAGAAGGAGACAAGAAAGAGTGAAGGAGAGAAGGAGAGAAGAAATAATGAAGAAGAAGAAAAGAAAGAGTGAAGGAGAGAAGAATGATGCAAGGAGAGAAAAAGGAGGAAACAATGAGACAAGAGGGAGACAAGAAAGACTGAAGGAGAGAAGGAGACAAGAAAGAGTGAAGGAGAGGAGAAGGAGAGAAGAAGGAATGAAGAAGGAGACAAGAAGGATACAAGAAAGAGTGAAGGAGAGAAGGAGACAAGAAGGAGAGAAGGAGTGCAGAAGTAGAGAAGAAAGAGACATTAAGGAGACAAGAAGGAGACTAGAAGGAGACAAGAAGGAGACAAGAAAGAGTGAAGGAGAGAAGGAGAAAAGGAGACAAGAGGGAGACAAAAGAAAAAGGGAAGGAGAGAAGAAGGAGACAAGAAGTAGACAAGAAGGAGACAAGAAGTTGACAAGAAGGAGACAAGAAAGAATGAAGGAGAGAAGAAGGAAGCAAGAAGGAGAGAAAAAGGAGGAGACAATGAGACAAGAGGGAGACAAGAAAGACTGAAGGAATGAAGGAGACAAGAAAGACTGAAGGAATGAAGAAGGAGACAAGAAAGAGTGAAGGAGAGAAGAAGGGGAGACGAAGGAGAGAAGGAATAAAGAAGGAGACAAGAAGGAGACAAGAAAGAGTGAAGGAGAGAAGAAGGAGAGAAGAAGGAGACAAGAAGGAGACAAGAAAGAGTGAAGGAGAGAAGAAGGAGAGAAGAAGGAGTGAAGACGGAGACAAGGAGAGAAGAGTGAAGGAGAGGAGAAGGAGAGAGGAAGGAGACATGATGGAGAGAAGGAGGAGAGAAGAAGGAGTGAAGACGGAGACAAGGAGACAAGAAAGAGTGAAGGAGAGAAGGAGACAAGAAGGAGAGAAGGAGTGAAGAAGTAGAGAAGAAAGAGACATTAAGGAGACAAGAAGGAGACTAGAAGAAGACAAGAAGGAGACAAGAAAGAGTGAAGGAGAAAAGGAGAAAAGAAGGAGACAAGAAGGAGACAAGAAAGAGTGCAGGAGAGAAGGAGAAAAGAAGGAGAAAAGAAGGAGATTAAAGAAAAAGGGAAGGAGAGAAGAAGGAGAGAAGTATGAGACATTGAATCAAAGTTTGATTCCAAACACTTATGGAGAAATTCAAAATGTCTCTTTCCCCAACAGTCTTTTATACGTGGCCTACTTCTACCACTTTATTGTTTTTTCTGTTATAAATCGACACAACTAATGAAGGGTGTCGTTCCCTGCGTCTGTTTGCTGAAGACTTTATCCTGGCAAACATGACGCTTCCCTGAAGCCTCTGGAACAAAGAAAGGAATTCAATCTCGAATTCCAAAGAAAAGGTATCAAATGAAACAGATTTACTTGAAACAGATTTGTGTGTATTTCATTTGACAGGCACCTTCTGCATTGATCAACTTGTCACGGCAGATTTGGCCAGCCGGCTACATTTCATCTGTAGTCCCAATGAATTTAAGAAGATTTTCGAAGGTAAGGCATGAATTACATCGTTATTTCTGAGTTTTGTGTCACGCCTGGCGGGGTGAAATATGATTGTCATGTGTTTGTTTGATGGGGTGCTGTCCTCAGATAATAGCATGGTTTGCTTTCGCCGTAAAGCCTTTTTGAAATATGACACGGCGGCTGGATTAACAAGAAGTCAAGCTTTATTTGTTATGTAATTACACTTGTGATTTTATGAAAGTTAAATATTTATAATAATTTAATTTGGATTTGGCACTCTGCCATTTCACCGGATGTTGCCAAATCGATCCCACTAACGGGATTTGATCCATAAGAAGTTTAACAGTCTGATGGCCTTGAGATAGAAGCTGTTTTTCAGTCTCTCGGTCCCTGCTTTGATGCACCTGTACTGACCTCGCCATCTGGATGATAGCAGGGTGAACAGGCAATGGTGGTTGTTGTCCTTGATGATCTTTATGGCCTTCCTGTGACATTGGGTGGTGTAGGTGTCCTGGAGGGCAGGTAGTTTGCCCCCTGTGATGCGTTGTGCCTCTCGATTGAGACCTCCCGATTGTGCATCTGTAGAAGTTTGTGAGTGTTTTTGGTTGACAAGCCGAATTTCTTCAGCCTCCTGAGGTTGAAGAAGCGCTGCACCGCCTTCCTCACCACGCTGTCTGTGTGGTTGGACCATTTCAGTTTGTCCGTGATGTGGACACCAAGGAATTTAAAACTTACTACCCTCTCCTCTACTGTCCCGTCAATGTGGATAGGGGGGTGCTCCCTCCCTCTGCTGTTTCCTGAAGTCCACTCTCATCTCCGTTGTTTTGTTGATGTTGAGTGTAATACCCATGATTCATTACTGTATGGTATCTGTCTTGTCTTGTTTGATATTCTAACTGGTATTTGATTAGAACTGTGAAGGGGGTTGATACTTTGAATGTTTGTGTCTTAGAAATAAGACACAGATAAAGCAGATTTGTTTTCTGAAAGAAACTCTCAGTGGCCAGTTTATTAGGTACACCCATCTGGTACCGGGTCGGACCCTCCTGTAGCCATGAAGGGATGCACCTGGTCAGCAACAGCAAAAAATGACACCCATTGAGCTGCAATAATCACGCTGTGAAGAGTAAACAATCCTTCTAAAGAGTTCAATGAGAGAGAGAGCACAGGGCCAGAAATTATGGGTCTTTTATTAGTGTCTTGCAGAGAGTCAATCAGCTCTTTAAAAATCAAGTTTCAACTGTTCAGAGCTGCCCTTCATAATGTCATTAAAACCCACATGGACTACAATAGAATCGATGTCCATGTCATGGTGTAGTACATTCAGGAGCAGCTTAGTAATGTCATTTACTCGAGCTCTGGGAAAGGACATTGTTTTTGCACCAGGAATGGTCACATTTCTTACCATGGAGCTGCCCAAAATCACGGCTGGCAAGAAGGAAGTGGAAATCCGCCAACTCCCATGCTTCACAGGACTCGGGGAACCCTTTATGTATGAGTCAGGATAACTCAGTTACCCCTCAGTCTCGAGCTTCCCCTCAGTCCTGAGCTTCCCCTCAGTCCCGAGCTACCCCTCAGTCCCGAGCTACCCCTCAGTCCTGAGCTTCCCCTCAGTCCCGAGCTACCCCTCAGTCCCGAGCTGCCCCTCAGTCCAGTGGGGTTCTGGGTGAGGACTACTAGGCCATGGTCGGCGGCGAGGGTGGACTATCCAAGGACGCGAGGAGGAGGGACTAAGACGTTGATAGAGTGGGGTCCACGTCCCACTGTTGTACGCGCGGAGCCGCCACCATGGACAGACGCCCACCCGGACCCTCCCCTATGGTTTTTGGTGTGCGTCCGGGAGTACGCACCTGAGTTGGGGGGGCAGTTCTGTCACGCCCTGGTCGAAGTATGTTGTGTTTGTCTTCGTTTATTTGGTCAGGCCAGGGTTGTGGCATGGGTTTTTGTATGTGGTGTGTTTGTCTTGTTTTTTTTCACAGGTATTGGGATTGTAGCTTAGTGGGGTGTTCTAGATAAGTCTATGGCTGTCTGAAGTGGTTCTCAATCAGAGGCAGGTGTTTATCGTTGTCTCTGATTGGGAACCATATTTAGGCAGCCATATTCTTTGAGTGTTTCGTGAGTGATTGTCCTTAGTGTCCTTTTGTCCTGGTGCTGTGTTAGTTTACACAAGTATAGGCTGTTTCGGTTTTCGCTACGTTCATTACGTTTTTTGTTTTGTAGTGTTTGTGTTTAGTGTGTTTGGTCATTAAACATGAATCGTAATCTACACGCCGCATTTTGGTCCGACTCCCCTTCGCAAACAGAAAACCGTAACACATATTTAGGTAGCCTGAGTTTCACTGTTTCCGTGTGTGTGTCTCCACACGGTACTGTTTCGGTTTGGTTATTTCACATATTTGTTTATTGTTTTTGTATTTCATAGTGTTCAGTGCTTTTCTTATTAAAATCGTCATGAACACTTACCACACCGCATCTTGGTCCGATCCTTACTCCACTTCAGACGAAGAGGAGGAAATCTGCCGCGACAACAGGACTGCCCCCGACCGGATGTTTCCAGTTTGTTACACCATTCTCTGAAAACCCTTAACACCGTCGTGCGTGAAAAGCCCAGGAGGCCATCTATTTCTGAGGTACTGGAACCGTTGCCCCTTGCACCGGCAATCATACCACGTATGACCAACGTTCAATCAAACAGTAACTAAATGCCTCAATGCATGTCTGCCTGCTTTATATAGCAAGTCACAGCCATGCGACTCACTGTCTGTAGGAGCGAACCATTTTCGTGAACGGGGTGGTGTACCTAATAAACTGTCCGGTGGGTGTATATCTACTCTATCCAACATTGTGTTCACAGTGAAAAAAAGGCGATGGCTTTTTGTAAATCATTCAGCTATAGAGAAACACAAAGTTCTGTTCTTGTAGTCAATGCAATAGCAGGGTATAACACACAGAAACTGTTTCATTGCAAAAGTAAGATTAAAGCCAGGATTCAATCTGATCACCCCTTTTCGGCTAGGCACCTTTTAAAAGGCATAGTTCCTGTGGATGCACTTGATATGTCGGCTCAATTGGCTTAGCTTTAGAGCGCGTGTGAATCTACCGCAGTGTGAATCTACCGCATTGTGAATCTACCGCAGTGTGAATCTACCCCAGTGTGAATCTACCCCAGTGTGAATCTACCCCAGTGTGAATCTACCGCAGTGTGAATCTACCGCAGTGTGAATCTACCCCAGTGTGAATCTACCGCATTGTGAATCTACCGCAGTGTGAATCTACCCCAGTGTGAATCTACCGCAGTGTCAATCTACCGCAGTGTGAATCTACCCCAGTGTGAATCTACCCCAGTGTGAATCTACCCCAGTGTGAATCTACCGCAGTGTCAATCTACCGCAGTGTGAATCTACCCCAGTGTGAATCTACCGCAGTGTGAATCTACCCCAGTGTGAATCTACCCCAGTGTGAATCTACCCCAGTGTCAATCTACCGCAGTGTGAATCTACCCCAGTGTGAATCTACCGCAGTGTGAATCTACCGCAGTGTGAATCTACCGCAGTGTCAATCTACCGCAGTGTGAATCTACCCCAGTGTGAATCTACCCCAGTGTGAATCTACCCCAGTGTGAATCTACCGCAGTGTCAATCTACCGCAGTGTGAATCTACCCCAGTGTGAATCTACCCCAGTGTGAATCTACCCCAGTGTCAATCTACCGCAGTGTGAATCTACCCCAGTGTCAATCTACCGCAGTGTGAATCTACCCCAGTGTGAATCTACCGCAGTGTGAATCTACCGCAGTGTGAATCTACCGCTGTTCTGATTGAATACCGGCCAAAGTTGTCTCAGCAGTGTGTTTCAGCACCTTGGACAGTCCAGGCTGATGTGAAAGACCAGACAGCCCAGGCTGGTGTGAAAGACCAGACAGTCCAGGCTGATGTGAAAGACCAGACAGCCCAGGCTGGTGTGAAAGACCAGACAGTCCAGGCTGGTGTGAAAGACCAGACAGCCCAGGCTGGTGTGAAAGACCAGACAGTCCAGGCTGATATGAAAGACCAGACAGCCCAGGCTGATATGAAAGACCAGACAGCCCAGGCTGATGTGCACCTGTTGATTGAGGAGTGTCAATGATCACTTGGCATAGTGTTAGGTTAAACCTACACCTAATATTATGCTTACCTAGAATACCTAATTAATTACTGTTGATAATTGCTTAAAGAAAACCAGACCTGTTTTATATCTCTACAGTGGGACACGTAGACCTTGGTCTACATAGTAGGGTAATGAATTGGTTATTGGCTTGTTGGAATTATAAATTGTTATTTTGGCTGGGGATGATTTTGTAGGCTGCTTAAAGAAATAAGTTTAAGCTAAAATAAATTAAACAAATTACATTCGTACTTGTGAAGTGGCTTACTTGAGTTTTTCCCGTATTGGTTGGGATTCCAAAATCTCCATCTGTTTTGTCCTTAAGACAAAAATTGGATTACCAGGCATGGCTACTCGTTATCAATTGGTCTGTAATAAGTTGTACTGTAGGCTAACTTTAGGGCATTGGTGTTTATTTCTAAGCTGGCTTTACGAGGAAGCAGGGGTCAGGAGTTTCCGTTTGGTACACGAGGCAGTATCTCAGTGAATGAAGACTTGAGAGAAGGGAAGAGAAGCTCCTCGGAACTGACAGGGATTCAGGCCTTGGAATTTGGAGCATTTAGAACTTTGAGAAGATGGAACAGCTTGCACCACTGAGACATCCAATGAAGATAGCTAACATTCCATGGAGGAATAACAACCTGAGTCAGCTATACAAGGAGCCTCCTCTGTCGGAACAGGGAGAGACTGTCATCGGAGTTTACCTGTTGCTGATAGGTAGGTGGGTGTTGTGTGTAGTTAGCGGACTATGCTTTAGCTTTGAGTTAACTCTGTAATGAAAAGGGCTATGCAAATTAAATGTATTATTTATAATTGTGTGGTTGAATGCTATTGAGATAAAAGTATGTATGTACAGTATGTTGCAGATAGACATTTTCAATATTCTAATATAAACCATGTTGTTTACATATAGAAATCAACACTGAATTGCTTTAACATAATTTTTTTGAACAGAATCAAAATTGTCTGTTTGTATTTGGATGTTGCAGTTCAGTTTGTATGTAGCCTACTTTGCAAATTATATAAAAAAAATATATATTTTCAAGATGTTTTTTCAGATCTTATTTTGGATGCAAACGCAGGAACTATTGTTAAGTATTGTGACGTTTATTTAAATGTAGTCCTATGCCAATGAGATGCAGGAAATAGTGAATGAAGTGCTCCATTTTGATAGCTCAAGGACAAGAACAGTCATCTTGAATCCACCGGCTAATGGCTGATATAACCAAGTAGCTGTTGTACAAGGAGCCATCATACCACAGCCCAATCTCCTGAGCTACTGGTATGCCTAACGTGAACCAGGATACTGAGTCAAGGAGTCTCACTGATATAAAAAAAAGTTTTCAGACCACTTGACGTTTTCCACATTTTGTCGACATTACTGCCTTATTCTAAAATATATATATTTTTTAATCCTCATCAGACTACACACAACACACTATAATGACAAAGTAAAAAACAGTTGTTTAATTTGTTTTTGCAAATGTATAAAAAGAAATATCATATTTACATTACAGTGCCTTGCAAAAGTAAAGTATTCATCCCCTCTGCGTTTTTTGTATTTATTTTGCAACCTGGAGTTTGTTTATTTGAATTTCATGTAATTGACACAAATTGGTGACGTGAAATTAAAAAAATAACTTGTTTTTAAAAAAATCTAAAAAATTGAATATGGATAATGTGGTGTGTGCATATGTAGTCACCCCCTTTTCATTGCAGCCCCTAAATAAGGTCTGGTGCAACCAATTACCTTCACATAATTAGTTAGATTGCACACAGGTGGACTTTATTTAACTAAGTGTCACATGATCTCAGTATATATACACCTGTTCTGAAAGGCCCCAGAGTCTGCAACACCACTCAGCAAGGGGCACCACCAAGCAAGCAGTACCATGAAGACCAAGGAGTTCTCCAAACAGGTCAGGGACAAAGCTGTGGAGAAGTACAGATCGTGGTTGGGTTATAAAAAAATATCCAAAATATTGAACATCCCAAGGAGCACCATTAAATCCATTATTATAAAATGGAAAGAATATGGCTTCACAACAAACCTGCCAAGAGAGGGCTGCCCACCAAAACTCACAGACCAGGCAAGGAGGCCATTAATTAGAGAGGCAACAAAGAGACCAAAGATAAGCCTGAAGGAGCTGCAAAGCTCCACAGAGGAGATCGGAGTATCGTCCATAGGAACACTTTAAGCCGTACACTCCACAGAGCTGGGCTTTATGGAAGAGTGGCCAGAAAAAAAGCCATTGCTTAAAGAAAAAAATAACCAAACACATTTGGTGTTCACCGAAAGGCATGTGGGAGACTCCCCAAACATATGGAAGAAGGTACTCTAGTCAGATGAGACTAAAATTGAGCTTTTTGGCAACAAAAAAAAAAGTTATGTCTGGAACAAACCCAACACCTCCCATTACCTCGAGAACCCCATCCCCAAGTGAAGCATGGTGGTGGCAGCATCATTCTGTGGGGATATACAGTGGGGCAAAAAAGTATTTAGTCAGCCACCAATTGTGCAAGTTCTCCCACTTAAAAAGATGAGAGGTCTGCAATTTCCATCATAGTTACACTTCAACTATGACAGACAAAATGAGAAAAACAATCCAGAAAATCACATTGTAGGATTTTTTAATGAATTTATTAGCAAATTATGGTGGAAAATAAGTTTTTGGTCCCCTACAAACAAGCAAGATTTCTGGCTCTCACAGACCTGTAACTTCTTCTTTATGAGGCTCCTCTGTCCTCCACTCGTTACCTGTATTAATGGCACCTGTTTGAACTTGTTATCAGTATAAAAGACACCTGTCCACGACCTCAAACAGTCACACTCCAAACTCCACTATGGCCAAGACCAAAGAGCTGTCAAAGGACACCAGAAACAATTATTAGGAAATTGAAGACATACAAGACCACTGAAAATCTCCCTCGATCTGGGGCTCCACGCAAGATCTCACCCCGTGGGGTCAAAATGATCACAAGAACGGTGAGCAAAAATCCCAGAACCACACAGGGGGACCTAGTGAATGACCTGCAGAGAGCTGGGACCAAAGTAACAAAGCCTACCATCAGCAAGGGCATTGAAGATGAAACGTGGCTGGGTCTTTCAGCATGGCAATGATCCCAAACACACTGCCTGGGCAACGAAGGAGTGGCTTTGTAAGAAGCATTTCAAGGTCCTGGAGTGGCCTAGCCAGTCTCCAGATCTCAACCCCATAAAAAAATCTTTAGAGGGAGTTGAAAGTCCGTGTTGCCCAGCAACAGCCCCAAAACATCACTGCTCTAGAGCAGATCTGCATGGAGGAATGGGCCAAAATACCAGCAACAGTGTGTGAAAACCTTGTGAAGACTTACAGAAAACATTTGACCTCTGTCCTTGCCAACAAAGGGTATATAACAAAGTATTGAGATAAACTTTTGTTATTGACCAAATAATTATTTTCCACCATAATTTGCAAATAAATTTATTAAAAATCCTAAAATGTGATTTTCTGGATTTCTTTTCTTCTCATTTTGTCTGTCATAGTTGAAGTTTACCTATGATGAAAATTACAGGCCTCTCTCATCTTTTTAAGTGGGAGAACTTGCACAATTGGTGGCTGACTAAATACATTTTTGCCCCACTGTATTTAATTGCCATGGAAACTGGTCAGAATTGAAGGAATGATGGATGGTGCTAAATACAGGGAAATTCTTGAGGGAAACCTGTTTGTCTTCCAGAGATATGAGACTGGGACGGAGGTTCACCTTCCAGCAAGATAGTGACCCTAAGCATACTTTTCAAGCAACACTTGAGTGGTTTAAGGGGAAACATTTAAATGCCCAGACCGCAATCCAATTGAGAATCTGTGGTATGACTTAAAGATTGCTGCACACCAGCGGAACCCATTGAACTTGAAGGAGCTGGAGCAGTTTTGCCTGGAAGAATGGGCAAAAATCCCAGTGGCTAGATGTGCCAAGCTGAAAGAAACATACCCCAAGAGACTTATGCATTTTAAGTTTGTTCACAGAGTGTATTTAACACCAAGGAATCGTTTTATGATGAAATTGGCCCCAAGTCCCAACTATTCACTGTATCCCCTAAATCAGGTAGGCACATTCCTTCACATGATGTGGGAGTGCCCCTGCAGTTAAATGCTTCTGGGACAAAGTTACAAAATTCATTTTAAAGAGCATGTTATTTAACGATGATAGCTCCTTGAATATCTCAATGTCAGAGATGGTTACAGCTGGCAGGCAGCGCCACAGAAAAAAACATGTTGACTCTAAGATGGCAGCCATCTCAATTTAACCAGTAGATACAGTAACTAACTGAAGTTATAGCGTTATAATTATCGACATGAGATAATGAATGGTGCTAGTCAAGGAACAATTGAGGTCTGGAAAAATATGATTGTCTCTGTAAAGGATTATCTCAGTTAAAGCCTAACACATACAGATAAACAATCTATAAAAAAAACAGACATTCTGGATGGGTGGGGTTAGGGGAGGTTGGGGCTGGTTGGAGACATGTTGGATGGGTGGGGTTAGGGGAGGTTGGGGCTGGAGGAGACATGTTGGATGGGTGTGGTTAGGGAGGTTGGGGCTGGAGGGAGACATGTTGGATGGGTGGGGTTAGGGGAGGTTGGGGCTGGAGGGAGACATGTTGGATGGGTGGGGTTAGGGGAGGTTGGGGCTGGAGAAGACATGTTGGATGGGTGGGGTAGAGGGAGACATGTTGGATGGGTAAGGTTAGTGGAGGTTGGGGCTGGATGGAGACATGTTGGATGGGTGGGGTTAGGGGAGGTTGGGGCTGGAGGGAGACATGTTGGATGGGTGGGGTTAGTGGATGGGTGGGGTTAGGAGAGGTTGGGGCTGGAGGGAGACATGTTGGATGGGTGGGGTTAGTGGATGGGTGGGGTTAGTGGATGGGTGGGGTTAGGGAGGTTGGGGCTGGAGGGAGACATGTTGGATGGGTGGGGTTAGGGGAGGTTGGGGTGGAGGGAGACATGTTGGATGGGTGGGGTTAGGGGAGGTTGGGGCTGGTTGGAGACATGTTGGATGGGTGGGGTTAGGGGAGGTTGGGGCTGGAGGGAGACATGTTGGATGGGTGGGGTTAGGGGAGGTTGGGGCTGGAGGAGACATGTTGGATGGGTGTGGTTAGGGAGGTTGGGGCTGGAGGGAGACATGTTGGATGGGTGGGGTTAGGGGAGGTTGGGGCTGGAGGGAGACAAGTTGGATGGGTGTGGTTAGGGGAGGTTGGGGCTGGAGGGAGACATGTTGGATGGGTGGGGTTAGGGGAGACATGTTGGATGGGTGGGGTTATGGGAGGTTGGGGCTGAAGGGAGACATGTTGGATGGGTGGGGTTAGGGGAGGTTGGGGCTGGAGGGAGACATGTTGGATGGGTGGGGTTAGGGGAGACATGTTGGATGGGTGGGATTAGGGGAGGTTGGGGTGGAGGGAGACATGTTGGATGGGTGGGGTTAGGGGAGGTTGGGCTGGAGGGAGACATGTTGGATGGGTGGGGTTAGTGGATGGGTGGGGTTAGGAGAGGTTGGGGCTGGAGGGAGACATGTTGGATGGGTGGGGTTAGTGGATGGGTGGGGTTAGTGGATGGGTGGGGTTAGGGGAGGTTGGGGCTGGAGGGAGACATGTTGGATGGGTGGGGTTAGGGGAGGTTGGGGCTGGAGGGAGACATGTTGGATGGGTGTGGTTAGGGGAGGTTGGGGCTGGAGGGAGACAAGTTGGATGGGTGTGGTTAGGGAGGTTGGGGCTGGAGGGAGACATGTTGGATGGGTGGGGTTAGGGGAGACATGTTGGATGGGTGGGGTTATGGGAGGTTGGGGCTGAAGGGAGACATGTTGGATGGGTGGGGTTAGGGGGAGGTTGGGGCTGGAGGGAGACATGTTGGATGGGTGGGGTTAGGGGAGACATGTTGGATGGGTGGGATTAGGGGAGGTTGGGGTGGAGGGAGACATGTTGGATGGGTGGGGTTAGGGGAGGTTGGGCTGGAGGGAGACATGTTGGATGGGTGGGGTTAGTGGATGGGTGGGGTTAGGAGAGGTTGGGGCTGGAGGGAGACATGTTGGATGGGTGGGGTTAGTGGATGGGTGGGGTTAGGGGAGGTTGGGGCTGGAGGGAGACATGTTGGATGGGTGGGGTTAGGGGAGGTTGGGGCTGGAGGGAGACATGTTGGATGGGTGTGGTTAGGGAGGTTGGGGCTGGAGGGAGACAAGTTGGATGGGTGTGGTTAGGGGAGGTTGGGGCTGGAGGGAGACATGTTGGATGGGTGGGGTTAGGGGAGACATGTTGGATGGGTGGGGTTATGGGAGGTTGGGGCTGAAGGGAGACATGTTGGATGGGTGGGGTTAGGGGAGGTTGGGGCTGGAGGGAGACATGTTGGATGGGTGGGGTTAGGGGAGACATGTTGGATGGGTGGGATTAGGGGAGGTTGGGGTGGAGGGAGACATGTTGGATGGGTGGGGTTAGGGGAGGTTGGGCTGGAGGGAGACATGTTGGATGGGTGGGGTTAGTGGATGGGTGGGGTTAGGAGAGGTTGGGGCTGGAGGGAGACATGTTGGATGGGTGGGGTTAGTGGATGGGTGGGGTTAGGGGAGGTTGGGGCTGGAGGGAGACATGTTGGATGGGTGGGGTTAGGGGAGGTTGGGGCTGGAGGGAGACATGTTGGATGGGTGTGGTTAGGGGAGGTTGGGGCTGGAGGGAGACAAGTTGGATGGGTGTGGTTAGGGGAGGTTGGGGCTGGAGGGAGACATGTTGGATGGGTGGGGTTAGGGGAGACATGTTGGATGGGTGGGGTTATGGGAGGTTGGGGCTGAAAGGAGACATGTTGGATGGGTGGGGTTAGGGGAGGTTGGGGCTGGAGGGAGACATGTTGGATGGGTGGGGTTAGGGGAGACATGTTGGATGGGTGGGATTAGGGGAGGTTGGGGTGGAGGGAGACATGTTGGATGGGTGGGGTTAGGGGAGGTTGGGGTGGAGGGAGACATGTTGGATGGGTGGGGTTAGGGGAGGTTGGGGTGGAGGCTCGCTTCTGTTATAGTTTTGTCTCTGTGATGCGAGCAAACTATTAAATTATATTAATTTGTGCATTCTGCATGTAGTCCCCCCATCAAGGAAAATGAAAAAAACGTATGCAAATTTGGTCAAAAATAAAGGGGATTGTCTCTCACCTAAGTCAACTGGTCAAGGACCTTTGTAGCCCTCTCTCCACCTCTCTAGGGGACGTGTAACCCCACAGCTGTGTGGCTCATGATCGGGTATGAGTGGAATGCTTTGGACTGTTGACCATTGATCCTGTAACACCTTAAATGCCATGCCGGGAGGAGCAAGACCCCTTAATCTGTAAATTGAGACTTAAAATAATAGGTGTTATTATTGGAAGCCATGCTGAGAAAATACAATTTTTGAAGTTGCTACTGAGATAATTATTCAAATTAGTTTTATGTACACCAGAGCTTTCCCCTGAAAACACATATCAGATACGATTATTATTTTGTTAAATTGCTTAAGTAGGCCTATATCTGAATTTCTATCCTGTCTGTGAAATGTTTCAGTGAATTTGTGTGTCTCATCTCTTCTCCAGGTTGGCTGTCGTTGTTTGGCAACAGTCTGGTGATATTGGTGCTGTACAGACAGAGGGCCTCCCTGCTGCCTACAGACTTCCTCACGTTGAACCTGGCTATCTCGGACGCTAGCATCTCCATGTTCGGGTACTCCAGAGGGATTTTGGACATCTTTAACCTCTTCAGAGATGACGGCTTTTGGATCACCTGGATCTGGACCTGCCAGGTTAAGAGATAAATATTGGTTGATTGGTTGATTGGTTGCTTGGTTGGATAGTTGGTTGGTTGTTGCTATCCGGGATCTTTGGGACGTCCCTATCTTAAACGTATGGAAGAGTATTAGGGCCAAGTGAAGAGAAACATCAAACTGCTGGTGGTCGGTGGTACTTGCATTATTATTGTTTGCATGATAGTACTTCAAAAAAAAAGCGACAATATTTCCTGAATAAAGTGGCAATAACTGTGAAAAAGTGTGAATATTTCTAGAATGAAGTCAAAATATTGAGAATAAAGTCTGAGTTATATTTTAAGGTTTAAGTCGGGGATTTGGTTAAGCATGTCTTCTTGGTTTCCTGTTTCTGTGAAACGCCCCAGTTAGATGACCTGGTGAAAACTCTACTTTAGAATTGGCTTTAGGTAAGAAGGGAATCATTTCTCTTTTACATCATTTATTTTATCTTTATTTTACTTTTTATTTAACTAGTCGAGCCAGTTAAGAACAAATTCTTATTTCCAATGACGGCCAACCAGGGAACAGTGGGTCAACTGCCTGTTCAGGGGCAGAACAATGGCGGCCAACCAGGGAACAGTGGGTTAACTGCCTGTTCAGGGGCAGAAGGACAGATGGACCCCCTTTAGTGTATCATAGCCATATTATTGTAGATGTTATGGAAAAGGAGGAGCCGTGGTTGCATACATAGGTAGAGACGGGCGGGTTGTGTGTGTGTGTGTGTGTGTGTGTGTGTGTGTGTGTGTGTGTGTGTGTGTGTGTGTGTGTGTGTGTGTGTGTGTATGCAGGTGTGTGTGTGTGTGTGTGTATGCAGGTGTGTGTGTGTGTATGCAGGTGTGTGTGTGTATGCAGGTGTGTGTGTGTGTGTGTATGGGGGTTGCTAAAGGTGGGGGCAAAATAAACAAATGACCATCAAAACAAATGATCTGATACACACACACATACACACACAGAGAGTTTTCCCCCTGTCAATTTCAGACTGTAGGAATAAACTCTTCCAAAGACCATGGTGCATTCTTGCCACTGTCACTGAATGCTGCGTAGCCTAGGCAACAACCTTCCAGGAAGGTAACTATTAACGACTGTATCCGTGGTGATTTGCTAACAGTAGTATTTGCCCCTTATTAAGGCAGCTATCCTTCTGGCGACTATAGGCTAGTTGGCTACGACAGCACACCCAATAAAAACGAATCATTTTGGGATCCTTGAGACCGGGGGCTATGCGTGTGCATGTGCCATGTCAAATTCACTACAACGCCTCTATTTTACAGCCCGTTATAAACCCATAGCAGCTCACTAGATTGAGAGCCCTAACTTGTAGGCTAATGGTACGGTTTAGTGGGCAAGTGAAAGTCAATTATAGGGCTATTCAACGGCTGAGGGCGCAGGGGTATTACACAAATGTCTGTAGGAGAAGAGGAAACTCACTGCATCTCCAGTGCTAGAGGCGTCACTACAGACCCTGGTTCGATTCCAGGCTGTATCACAACCGGCCGTGATTGAGAGTCCCATAGGGCTGCGCACAATTGGCCCAGCGTCGTCCGGGTTTGACCGGGGGTAGTCCGTCATTGTAAATAAGATTTTGTTCTTACCTGACTTGCCTAGTTAAATACAAATTGTGTAAACAAAGCTAAACTGAGGCACTGTTTGAATATATGCTAATTTAGGCTACCACTGGTCCCCCCTACAGAGGCCGTTAGGTTATAATAATGGAACCTACAATTACTGTCTTAGAGGGGGCTTTAACCAAACCCCAGGCCCCCCTGCTCAGTGGCAAGGTCCATGACAGGGGTTTGGGGGGGGGGGGGGGGGCAACCCGACAGGACCCGCAGTCCTTTTCCACGCTATCCGTGACCTACAGTCACAAGATAATAAGCATAGGCCTATAAGTTTAGCGTATACTAAGTTTACATTTTGTTTCGACCTATGGGCTGCTGGCTTAGCTGTTACTCTCTCATTTACTATGACCTGTGGGCTGCTGGCTTAGTTGTTACTCTCTCATTTACTATGACCTATGGGCTGCTGGCTTAGTTGTTACTCTCTCATTTACTATGACCTATGGGCTGCTGGCTTAGTTGTTACTCTCTCATTTACTATGACCTATGGGCTGCTGGCTTAGTTGTTACTCTCTCATTTACTATGACCTATGGGCTGCTGGCTTAGTTGTTACTCTCTCATTTACTATGACCTATGGGCTGCTGGCTTAGTTGTTACTCTCTCATTTACTATGACCTATGGGCTGCTGGCTTAGCTGTTACTCTCTCATTTACTATGACCTATGGGCTGCTGGCTTAGCTGTTACTCTCTCATTTACTATGACCTATGGGCTGCTGGCTTAGTTGTTACTCTCTCATTTACTATGACTTATGGGCTGCTGGCTTAGCTGTTACTCTCTCATTTACTATGACCTATGGGCTGCTGGCTTAGTTGTTACTCTCTCATTTACTATGACCTATGGGCTGCTGGCTTAGCTGTTACTCTCTCATTTACTATGACCTGTGGGCTGCTGGCTTAGTTGTTACTCTCTCATTTACTATGACCTATGGGCTGCCTGCTTAGTTGTTACTCTCTCATTTACTATGACCTATGGGCTGCCTGCTTAGTTGTTACTCTCTCAATTACTATGACCTGTGGGCTGCTGGCTTAGCTGTTACTCTCTCATTTACTATGACCTGTGGGCTGCTGGCTTAGCTGTTACTCTCTCATTTACTATGACCTGTGGGCTGCTGGCTTAGTTGTTACTCTCTCATTTACTATGACCTATGGGCTGCTGGCTTAGTTGTTACTCTCTCATTTACTATGACCTATGGGCTGCTGGCTTAGTTGTTACTCTCTCATTTACTATGACCTATGGGCTGCTGGCTTAGTTGTTACTCTCTCATTTACTATGACCTATGGGCTGCTGGCTTAGTTGTTACTCTCTCATTTACTATGACCTATGGGCTGCTGGCTTAGTTGTTACTCTCTCATTTACTATGGCCTATGGGCTGCTGGCTTAGTTGTTACTCTCTCATTTACTATGACCTGTGGGCTGCTGGCTTAGCTGTTACTCTCTCATTTACTATGACCTGTGGGCTGCTGGCTTAGTTGTTACTCTCTCATTTACTATGACCTATGGGATACTGGCTTAGTTGTTACTCTCTCATTTACTATGACCTGTGGGCTGCTGGCTTAGTTGTTACTCTCTCATTTACTATGACCTATGGGCTGCCTGCTTAGTTGTTACTCTCTCATTTACTATGACCTATGGGCTGCCTGCTTAGTTGTTACTCTCTCATTTACTATGACCTGTGGGCTGCTGGCTTAGCTGTTACTCTCTCATTTACTATGACCTATGGGCTGCTGGCTTAGCTGTTACTCTCTCATTTACTATGACCTGTGGGCTGCTGGCTTAGTTGTTACTCTCTCATTTACTATGACCTGTGGGCTGCTGGCTTAGTTGTTACTCTCTCATTTACTATGACCTATGGGCTGCTGGCTTAGTTGTTACTCTCTCATTTACTATGACCTATGGGCTGCTGGCTTAGTTGTTACTCTCTCATTTACTATGACCTATGGGCTGCTGGCTTAGTTGTTACTCTCTCATTTACTATGACCTATGGGCTGCTGGCTTAGTTGTTACTCTCTCATTTACTATGACCTATGGGCTGCTGGCTTAGTTGTTACTCTCTCATTTACTATGACCTATGGGCTGCTGGCTTAGTTGTTACTCTCTCATTTACTATGACCTATGGGCTGCTGGCTTAGCTGTTACTCTCTCATTTACTATGACCTATGGGCTGCTGGCTTAGCTGTTACTCTCTCATTTACTATGACCTATGGGCTGCTGGCTTAGTTGTTACTCTCTCATTTACTATGACCTATGGGCTGCTGGCTTAGCTGTTACTCTCTCATTTACTATGACCTATGGGCTGCTGGCTTAGTTGTTACTCTCTCATTTACTATGACCTATGGGCTGCTGGCTTAGCTGTTACTCTCTCATTTACTATGACCTGTGGGCTGCTGGCTTAGTTGTTACTCTCTCATTTACTATGTATGACCTATGGGCTGCTGGCTTAGTTGTTACTCTCTCATTTACTATGACCTGTGGGCTGCTGGCTTAGTTGTTACTCTCTCATTTACTATGACCTATGGGCTGCTGGCTTAGTTGTTACTCTCTCATTTACTATGACCTGTGGGCTGCTGGCTTAGTTGTTACTCTCTCATTTACTATGGCCTATGGGCTGCTGGCTTAGTTGTTACTCTCTCATTTACTATGACCTGTGGGCTGCTGGCTTAGCTGTTACTCTCTCATTTACTATGACCTGTGGGCTGCTGGCTTAGTTGTTACTCTCTCATTTACTATGACCTATGGGATACTGGCTTAGTTGTTACTCTCTCATTTACTATGACCTGTGGGCTGCTGGCTTAGTTGTTACTCTCTCATTTACTATGACCTATGGGCTGCCTGCTTAGTTGTTACTCTCTCATTTACTATGACCTATGGGCTGCCTGCTTAGTTGTTACTCTCTCATTTACTATGACCTGTGGGCTGCTGGCTTAGCTGTTACTCTCTCATTTACTATGACCTGTGGGCTGCTGGCTTAGCTGTTACTCTCTCATTTACTATGACCTATGGGCTGCTGGCTTAGTTGTTACTCTCTCATTTACTATGACCTGTGGGCTGCTGGCTTAGTTGTTACTCTCTCATTTACTATGACCTGTGGGCTGCTGGCTTAGTTGTTACTCTCTCATTTACTATGACCTATGGGCTGCCTGCTTAGTTGTTACTCTCTCATTTACTATGACCTGTGGGCTGCTGGCTTAGTTGTTACTCTCTCATTTACTATGACCTATGGGCTGCCTGCTTAGTTGTTACTCTCTCATTTACTATGACCTGTGGGCTGCTGGCTTAGCTGTTACTCTCTCATTTACTATGACCTATGGGCTGCTGGCTTAGTTGTTACTCTCTCATTTACTATGACCTGTGGGCTGCTGGCTTAGTTGTTACTCTCTCATTTACTATGACCTGTGGGCTGCTGGCTTAGTTGTTACTCTCTCATTTACTATGACCTATGGGCTGCCTGCTTAGTTGTTACTCTCTCATTTACTATGACCTGTGGGCTGCTGGCTTAGTTGTTACTCTCTCATTTACTATGACCTGTGGGCTGCTGGCTTAGTTGTTACTCTCTCATTTACTATGACCTATGGGCTGCTGGCTTAGCTGTTACTCTCTCATTTACTATGACCTATGGGCTGCTGGCTTAGTTGTTACTCTCTCATTTACTATGACCTATGGGCTGCCTGCTTAGTTGTTACTCTCTCATTTACTATGACCTGTGGGCTGCTGGCTTAGTTGTTACTCTCTCATTTACGGTGTCGGCACGGTGCAGGACATTGACGATAGCGTCAAAGGGTGCCATGTCTGCACACAACCTCATCTCTCTTCACAGTCTGACAACGCTGCTGTTCTAATGGCATTGCTTTGGGGAAACCGTGTGTGTGTGTATTAGCCTCCCCCCCCACCTGTCTCTATACCTATGTACTGAACCACATGTGTGTGTGTGTATTAGGCCCCCCCCCACCTGTCTCTACACCTATGTACTGAACCATATGGGTGTGTGTGTGTGTGTGTGTGTGTGTGTGTGTGTGTGTGTGTGTGTGTGTGTGTGTGTGTGTGTGTGTGTGTGTGTGTGTGTGTGTGTGTGTGTGTGTGTGTGTGTGTGTGTGTGTGTGTGTGTGTGTGTGTGTGTGTGTGTGTGTGTGTGTGTGTGTGTGTGTGTGTGTGTGTGTGTGTGTGTATTAGCCCCCCCCACCTGTCTCTATAACGATGTACTGAACCACATGGGTGTGTGTGTGTGTGTGTATTACCCCCCCCACCTGTCTCTATACCTATGTACTGAACCACATGGGTGTGTGTGTGTGTATTAGCCCCCCCCCCCCCCCCCCACCTGTCTCTATACCTATGTACTGAACCACATGGGTGTGGCTGAAATAGCCAAATCCCCTAATTTGAAGGGGTGTCGACATACTTTGGTATATGTAGTGTATTCTCTCAAAATGCAGTCTGAACATGTGAGAAACATGGTGGAGGGACATGGATCATTTAAGAGGGACATTGCACGATACACCACTTTAAAACGCATTCATTTCAATGTAACTCAATGTTCATGTTTGGACATTACAATATTACCATAATTTGTAAAACATGTACCTCAGTCCTCATTTGAACAATGTTTACCCTATAAAACCCTGCCCTATAAAACCCTGCCCCATAAAACCCTGCCCTATAAAAACCTACCCCATAAAACCCTACCTATAAAACCCTGCCTATAAAACCCTACCCTATAACACCCTACCCTATAAAACCCTACCTATAAAACCCTACCTATAAAACCCTACCTATAAAACCCTACCCTATAAAACCCTACCTATAAAACCCTACCTATAAAACCCTGCCTATAAAACCCTACCTATAAAACCCTACCTATAAAACCCTACCCTATAAAACCCTACCTATAAAACCCTACCTATAAAACCCTGCCTATAAAACCCTACCTATAAAACCCTACCCTATAAAACCCTACCTATAAAACCCTACCCTATAAAACCCTACCCTATAAAACCCAGCCTATAAAACCCTGCCTATAAAACCCTGCCTATAAAACCCTGCCTATAAAACCCTACCTATAAAACCCTGCCTATAAAACCCTACCCTATAAAACCCTACCTATAAAACCCTACCCTATAAAACCCTACCCTATAAAACCCTGCCTATAAAACCCTGCCTATAAAACCCTGCCTATAAAACCCTGCCTATAAAACCCTACCTATAAAACCCTGCCTATAAAACCCTACCCTATAAAACCCTACCTATAAAACCCTACCCTATAAAACCCTACCCTATAAAACCCTGCCTATAAAACCCTGCCTATAAAACCCTGCCTATAAAACCCTGCCTATAAAACCCTACCTATAAAACCCTACCTATAAAACCCTGCCTATAAAACCCTACCCTATAAAACCCTACCTATAAAACCCTACCCTATAAAACCCTACCCTATAAAACCCTACCCTATAAAACCCTGCCTATAAAACCCTGCCTATAAAACCCTGCCTATAAAACCCTACCTATAAAACCCTACCTATAAAACCCTACCCTATAAAACCCTGCCTATAAAACCCTGCCTATAAAACCCTGCCTATAAAACCCTGCCTATAAAACCCTGCCTATAAAACCCTACCTATAAAACCCTACCTATAAAACCCTGCCTATAAAACCCTGCCTATAAAACCCTACCTATAAAACCCTGCCTATAAAACCCTGCCTATAAAACCCTACCCTATAAAACCCTACCCTATAAAACCCTACCCTATAAAACCCTACCTATAAAACCCTGCCTATAACACCCTACCTATAACACCATACCCTATAAAACACTACCCTATAAAACCCTACCCTATAAAACCCTGCCTATAAAACCCTGCCTATAAAACCCTACCCTATAAAACCCTGCCTATAAAACCCTGCCTATAAAACCCTACCTATAAAACCCTGCCTATAAAACCCTACCCTATAAAATCCTGCCTATAAAACCCTGCCTATAAAACCCTGCCTATAAAACCCTACCCTATAAAACCCTGCCTATAAAACCCTACCTATAAAACCCTACCTATAAAACCCTACCCTATAAAACCCTACCTATAAAACCCTGCCTATAAAACCCTACCCTATAAAACCCTGCCTATAAAACCCTACCTATAAAACCCTACCTATAAAACCCTACCCTATAAAACCCTACCTATAAAACCCTGCCTATTAAACCCTACCCTATAAAACCCTGCCTATAAAACCCTACCTATAAAACCCTGCCTATAAAACCCTGCCTATAAAACCCTGCCTATAAAACCCTACCTATAAAACCCTGCCTATAAAACCCTGCCTATAAAACCCTACCTATAAAACCCTACCTATAAAACCCTACCTATAAAACCCTGCCTATAAAACCCTACCCTATAAAACCCTGCCTATAAAACCCTACCCTATAAAACCCTGCCTATAAAACCCTGCCTATAAAACCCTACCTATAAAACACTGCCTATAAAACCCTACCTATAAAAACCTGCCTATAAAACCCTACCTATAAAACCCTGCCTATAAAAACCTGCCTATAAAACCCTACCTATAAAACCCTTCCTATAAAACCCTACCTATAAAACCCTACCTATAAAACCCTGCCTATAAAATCCAATGAAGCAGACCTCAAATAATGAAAGTCATATTGTTGAGATTAGTAAAAATGTTATGTCTTTTCAAGTTTGATCTCATGCTCTTCGGATTGTATACGGCGCCAAAGTACTCTTCAACGATAAATGATTTATTCTATATTGGTCAAGATACTCATGATGGTTTTAGACCCATGATTGAGGGGGGCTTGGAGTCTAGAGTATAGAACATGTGCTATTTTAGATTCCTCTTTCCAGAAGAGTCCAAATGAGTCCGAGGCTGAGCTAGACAAGGGCTCACCTGGTAAGAGCCAGAGTGAAGGGAGGCCCTTTCCTAATGTATTGGACCAATCCAGAGTGAAGGGGGCATTTTCTAATGTCTTGGACCAATCCAGAGTGAAGGGGGCCCATTTCCTAATTTCTTGGACCAATCCAAAGTGAAGGGGTCCCATTTCCTAATGTCTTGGACCAATCCAGAGTGAAGGGGGCCCATTTCCTAATGTCTTGGACCAATCCAGAGTGAAGGGAGACCCTTTCCTAATGTCTTGGACCAATCCAGAGTGAAGGGGGCCCATTTCCTAATGTCTTGGACCAATCCATAGTGAAGGGGGCCCATTTCCTAATGTCTTTGACCAATCCAGAGTGAAGGGGGCCCATTTCCTAATGTCTTGGACCAATCCAGAGTGAAGGGGGCCCATTTCTTAATGTCTTGGACCAATCCAGAGTGAAGGGAGACCCTTTCCTAATGTATTGGACCAATCCAGAGTGAAGGGAGACCCTTTCCTAATGTCTTGGACCAATCCAGAGTGAAGGGAGACCCTTTCCCAATGTCTTGGACCAATCCAGAGTGAAGGGAGACCCTTTCCTAATGTCTTGGACCAATCCAGAGTGAAGGGGTCCCATTTCCTTATGTCTTGGACCAATCCAGAGTGAAGGAGTCCCATTTCCTAATGTCTTGGACCAATCCAGAGTGAAGGGGGCCCATTTCCTAATGTCTTGGATCAATCCAGAATGAAGGGAGGCCCTTTCCTAATGTCTTGGACCAATCCAGAGTGAAGGGGGCCCATTTCCTAATGTCTTGGACCAATCCAGAGTGAAGAGAGCCCATTTCCTAATGTCTTGGACCAATCCAGAGTGAAGGGGGCCCATTTTCTAATGTCTTGGACCAATCCAGAGTGAAGGGGGCCCATTTCCTAATGTCCTGGGCCAATCCAGAGTGAAGGGGGCCCATTTCCTAATGTCTTTGACCAATCCAGAGTGAAGGGGTCCCATTTCCTAATATCTTGGACCAATCCAGAGTGAAGGGGGCCCATTTCCTAATGTCTTGGACCAATCCAGAGTGAAGGGAGACCCTTTCCTAATGTCTTGGACCAATTCAGAGTGAAGGGGTCCCATTTCCTAATGTCTTGGACCAATCCAGAGTGAAGGGGGCCCATTTCCTAATGTCTTGAACCAATCCAGAGTGAAGGGGGCCCATTTCCTAATGTCTTGGACCAATCCAGAGTGAAGGGGGCCCATTTCCTAATGTCTTGGACCAATCCAGAGTGAAGGGGTCCCA
The DNA here is from genome assembly GCF_036934945.1 of Oncorhynchus masou masou. NCBI lineage: Eukaryota > Metazoa > Chordata > Actinopteri > Salmoniformes > Salmonidae > Oncorhynchus > Oncorhynchus masou. The sequence goes on from NC_088229.1 coordinate 77,430,724, forward strand.
TTTCCTAATGTCTTGGACCAATCCAGAGTGAAGGGAGACCCTTTCCTAATGTCTTGGACCAATTCAGAGTGAAGGGGTCCCATTTCCTAATGTCTTGGACCAATCCAGAGTGAAGGGGGCCCATTTCCTATTATCTTGGACCAATCCAGAGTGAAGGGGGCCCATTTCCTAATGTCTTGGACCAATCCAGAGTGAAGGGGGCCCATTTCCTAATGTCTTGGACCAATCCAGAGTGAAGGGGGCCCATTTCCTAATGTCTTGAACCAATCTAGAGTGAAGGGGGCCCATTTCCTAATGTCTTGGACCAATCCAGAGTGAAGGGGGCCCATTTCCTAATGTCTTGGACCAATCCAGAGTGAAGGGGGCACATTTCCTAATGTGTTGGATCAATCCAGAGTGAAGGGGGCCCATTTCCTAATGTCTTGGACCAATCCAGAGTGAAGGGAGGCCCTTTCCTAATGTCTTGGACCAATCCAGAGTGAAGGGGGCCCATTTCCTAATGTCTTGGACCAATCCAGAGTGAAGGGGGCCCATTTCCTAATATCTTGGACCAATCCAGAGTGAAGGGGGCCCATTTCCTAATGTCTTGGACCAATCCAGAGTGAAGGGGGCCCATTTCCTAATGTCTTGGACCAATCCAGAGTGAAGGGGGCCCATTTCCTAATGTCTTGAACCAATCCAGAGTGAAGGGGTCCCATTTCCTAATGTCTTGGACCAATCCAGAGTGAAGGGGGCCCATTTCCTAATGTCTTGGACCAATCCAGAGTGAAGGGGGCACATTTCCTAATGTGTTGGATCAATCCAGAGTGAAGGGAGGCCCTTTCCTAATGTCTTGGACCAATCCAGAGTGAAGGGAGGCCCTTTCCTAATGTCTTGGACCAATCCAGAGTGAAGGGGGCCCATTTCCTAATGTCTTGGACCAATCCAGAGTGAAGGGGGCCCATTTCCTAATGTCTTGAACCAATCCAGATGAATGCAGTGAAGGAGTGGTAAGTGGAAACAGAGTGAAGGGGGATTAAGACTAGGACTGGTATTCATGTAGGGTAGGAGGTTAATCTGTAATCAGATTATGGCTGTGGACCGTGGAGCCAGGGTTCCTGTACCATCTGTCAACAACCACATACCCATTGGAATCTGGAAGCCTGGTCCCAGATCTGATTGTTTTGTCAACAACCGGTGGTTGTTGCAACAGCACAAACAGATCTGAGACCATTTAGGAATTTGGGGATTCCATCTGAAAACCCATTAGGCAATATAATATGTTGAGGCAAGTACAGACAATGTTGGTGTCGTGTCTGTAGAACAGAACTGGAATTACAGGATTCCTTTAACTCAGATCAGTGTTGGGGAAATAACTGCTGTGAATCCATGAGAAAGAAAGCCTTCAAAATACACATTTGTGTGATCTGCCTGGTCCCAGATCTGTTGGTGACCACGCCCGTTAGGGTTGTCAAGAGAGCACAAATAGATCTGGGACCAGGCTATTTTCAAATATGTCTATCAGCCTGAAATAACAAATGCAAAAGCAAACTTAATATCTCAACCTTTTGATAGAACGTTAACTATTTAATTCCCTACTGCATCGGTATAGCCGGAGCCAAATCTGCTTGAACTATATGAGGGTTTTAACTCGCGACTGAATTAAACGTCATACTTGGTGGGTACTTTAGCAATTTCTGACTGCTTATTTACCTTAGTGAAGGTTAGCCCGTGGTCAAGGCCTGATATCCTGCTAGCTACTCTGTGAGAGGACCCTCTGTGGATTTAGGACCAACAGCAACATTGGTGTAACAATAACTGCCTCAGTGCCGGTCACAGGCTGTGTCTGAAAGTGTGGAGAATGACATTTCACCAGGGCTCACATAGGGTGCATAGTAGTTCAGTATACAGGGAATACGGGCGCCATTTTGGATCCAGACTGTCTCCCTACCGTTATGAGAGAGTCTAAGTTCTGAAGCGGAGATGTAGAGATATAACCAGGCCTGTAGCTATGTGTTATAATTAGGTTCATGAGCAGAAGGAAGGGAGAAGGGAGGCGTCCACACCTTTGTTCTAGAAAACAGCCTTTTACTTAATGATCTCACCTCTCAGCCATTGCTGTTATCTCAGGGGTTTAATGGGAGGAGAGGAAAATATTGGGATAGGAAGCATTCCCCTCTCGTGTCTTTAGAGAGATTTGGAGGAAAGTAAAGTAGAGACGGAGGGAGGGAGGGAGGGAGGGCGGGGAGGGAGGGAGGGAGGGAGGGAGGGGGGAGGGACGGAGGGAGGGAGGGAGGGAGGGAGGGAGGGGGGGGGGGGAGGGAGGGAGGGAGGGAGGGACGGAGGGAGGGAGGGATGGAGGGAGGGAGGGAGGGAGGGAGGGAGGGAGGGAGGGAGGGAGGGAGGGAGGGAGGGAGGGAGGGAGGGGGGAGGGAGGGAGGGAGGGAGGGAGGGAGGGAGGGAGGGGGGGGGGGAGGGAGGGAGGGAGGGAGGGAGGGAGGGAGGGAGGGAGGGAGGGAGGGAGGGAGGGAGGGACGGAGGGAGGGAGGGACGGAGGGAGGGAGGGAGGGAGGGAGGGAGGGGGGGGGAGGGAGGGAGGGAGGGAGGGAGGGAGGGAGGGAGCAAACAGAGAGAGAGAGAGAGAGAGAGAGAGAGAGAGAGAGAGAGAGAGAGAGAGAGAGAGAGCAAGACAGGCATGTGAGAAGTATTAGCAGATTACTGCATCAGAGAGCGTGACGGGGCATGAACAGAACAGGTACACGTGGGACATTCCACCCGTCTCTGAGTGGCTCCGTCAGGATGGGGACGTGGCGAGACCCCTTTGGAGCTATTAGAGGAGGACTTCAAGTTTGGGGTCGATTCCATTTCTGAAATTCCAATTTATACTTTACCTCCTGAAATAACTGAATTGAAATGGAATTGACCGTGGAAGACATAAGCAGAGAGGATGCAACTGTACAGTATGATACTGTAGGCCTAGATGTCAGACCCAGGTTGAGGTACAGGAATGACTTTGGTTCGGAGGATACTTATTGCACAAATGGCCCTAAAGCAGAGTTCCAATAGTAGACGATAGTCGCAAATGATTCCTTGATCAACCATAAGCCTACACAGATATTGGCTCCAGGCAGGCTTGGTTTGCCTCGTTCTACCTTTTCTGATTTACGGAACACATTCTGTTTCTCTGTAAACACATTAGTCAGTTGGTTTCACCAGCCTAAGGCTGGGTTAGAGTTAAGGTATTCAGGCATTACCACACGTTCAAGGAAAAGCCTAGAAGGGTAGTGGAGGAAAAGCCTAGAAGGGAAGTGCAGGAAAAGCCTAGAAGGGAAGTGGAGGGAAAGCCTGGAAGGGAAGGGCCGGAAAAGCCTGGAAGGGAAGTGGAGGGAAAGCCTAGAAGGGAAGTGGAGGGAAAGCCTGGAAGGGAAGGGCAGGAAAAGGGTTACAGCTGCAATATGTAACTTTTTTGGAGACCTAACCAAATTCACATAGAAATGTGTGTTACAGATCTGTCACTCTCATTGACAGCCAATCTAAGAAGTAGGAGATCTGATCTATGTGAGCAAGTTCTATGCTTCTCGTTCTTCTTAAGTTTAGTTATTGCGTCTTTTACTTTCGGTTTTGTAAACCAGATACGAACAGCTGAAAATACAATATTTATGCTTATAGAAAATATATTTCACAGCGGTTTAGATGGTACAATGATTCTCTACACTATACTTGCTTGTTTCCTATTGTTGTGTCTGAGCCTATAGGGTTAATGGAAGAGTTTCCTATTGTTGTGTCTGAGCCTATAGGGGTAAGGGAAGAGTTTCCTATTGCTGTGTCTGAGCCTATAGGGTTAAAGGAAAAGTTTCCTATTGTTGTGTCTGAGCCTATAGGGGTAAGGGAAGAGTTTCCTATTGTTGTGTCTGAGCCTATAGGGTTGAGGGAAGAGTTTCCTACTATTGTGTCTGAGCCTATAGTGTTAAGGGAAGAGTTTCCTATTGTTGTGTCTGAGCCTATAGGGTTGAGGGAAGAGTTTCCTATTGCTGTGTCTGAGCCTATAGGGTTAAGGGAAGAGTTTCCTATTGTTGTGTCTGAGCCTATAGGGTTGAGGGAAGAGTTTCCTATTGTTGTGTCTGAGCCTATAGGGGTAAGGGAAGAGTTTCCTGTTGTTGTGTCTGAGCCTATAGGGTTAAGGGAAGAGTTTCCTATTGCTGTGTCTGAGCCTATAGGGGTAAGGGAAGAGTTTCCTATTGTTGTGTCTGAGCCAATAGGGTTAAGGGAAGAGTTTCCAGGCAGAAAGGTTTAGGGAAAAAGACCTGATTGACAGTAATGATATTATAGAAGCTCTTGCAGCAGATCAAGAGTAATCAGTGACAGCGAACAGCATGGGAACCTCTCTAGGGGTTTACCTCTATGGTCACAACAGGATACAAGTCAAATCAAATGCTTTTGTCACATGCTCCAAATACAACAGGTGTAGTAGACCTTACAGTGAAATGCTGAATACAACAGGTGTAGTAGACCTTACAGTGAAATGCTGAATACAACAGGTGTAGTAGACCTCACAGTGAAATGCTGAATACAACAGGTGTAGTAGACCTCACAGTGAAATGCTGAATACAACAGGTGTAGTAGACCTCACAGTGAAATGCTGAATACAACAGGTGTAGTAGACTTCACAGTGAAATTCTGAATACAACAGGTGTAGTAGACTTCACAGTGAAATGCTGAATACAACAGGTGTAGTAGACCTCACAGTGAAATACAACAGATAAATGCTTACTTACAAGCCCTTAACCAACAAATCAGTTTTAAGATAAATAAGTGATAGGTAAAAATAAAAAAATACAGTATATATATATAAAAAACATAAAATTTGAAAAATAACAATTAATTCAAGAGCAGCAGTTAAATAACAGGCACCGGTTCAGAGTCAATGTGCGGGAGCACAGGTTAGTCGAGGTAGTTGAGGTAAAACTGTATATACATGTAGGTATAGTTATTAAAGTGACTATGGATATTAAACAGAGAGTAGCAGCAGTGTAAAAGGAGGGGGGGGACAATGCAATAGTCTGGGTAGACATTTGATTAGCTGTTCAGGAGTCATATGGGTAGACGCTGTTCAAAAGCCTTTAGGACCTCGACTTGGCCCTCCAGTACCACTTGCCGTGCAGTAGCAGAGAGAATCGTCTATGACTGGGTTGGCTGGAGTCTTTGACCATTTTTTGGGCCTTCCTCTGACACCGCCTGGTATAGAGGTCCTGGATTGCAGGAAGCTTTGCCCCAGTGATGTACTGGGCCGTACGCACAACCCTCTGTAGTGCTTTGCGGTCAGAGGTGAGCAATTGTCATACCAGGCAGTGATGCAACCAGTGGCTCTCGATGTTGAAGCTGTAGTACCTTTTGAGGATCTGAGGACCCATGCCAAATTTTTTTCAGTCTCCTGAGGTGGAATAGGCTTTGTCGTGCCCTCTTCACTATTGTCTCGGTGTGTTTGGACCATGTTAGTTTGTTGGTGATGCGGACACCAAGGAACTTGAAGCTCTCAACCTGCTCCACTGCAGCCCCGTCGATGAGAATGGGGACGTGCTCGGTCCTCCTTTTCCTGTCGTCCATGATGAGCTCCTTTTTCTTGATCACGTTGAGGGAGAGGTTGTTATCCTGGCACTTCCGTCAGGAAGTCTATAAACAAGTTGCAGAGGAAGGTGTTTAGTCCCAGGATCCTTAGCTTAGTGATGAGCTTTGAGGGCACTATGGTGTTGAACGCTGAGCTGTAGTCAATGAATAGCATTCTCACGTAGGTGCTCCTTTTGTCCCGGTGGGAAAGAGCAGTGTGGAGTTCAGTAGAGATTGCATCAACTGTGGATCTGTTGAGGAGGTATGCAAATTTGAGTGTGTCTAGGGTTTCTGGGATAATGGTGTGGATGTTAGCCATAAACAGCCTTTCAAAGCACTTCATGGCTACAGACGTGAGTGCTACGGGTCGGTAGTCATTTAGGCAGGTTACCTTAGTGTTCTTGGGCACAGGGACTATGGTGGTCTGCTTGAAATATGTTGGTATTACAGACTCAGTTAAGGACAGGTTGAAAATGTCAGTGAAGACACTTGCCAGTTGGTCAGCGCATGCTCGGAGTACACGTCCTGTTAATCTGTTTGGCCCTGCGGCCTTGTGAATGTTAACCTGTTTAAAGGTCTTACTCACATCGGCTATGGAGAGTGCGATCACACAGTCATCCGGAACAACTGATGCTCTCATGCATGCTTCAGTGTTGCTTGCCTCGAAGCGAGCGTAGAAGTAACTTATCTCGTCTAGTAGGCTCGTGTCACTGGGCAGCTCGCAGCTGTGCTTCCCTTTGTAGTCTGTAACAGTTTTCAAGCCCTGCCACATCCGACAAGCGTCGGAGCCGGTGTAGTAGCCGGTGTAGTAGCCCTGAAGCTAAGTCATTCTCTGATTCAAACAAAATAAGTATTATACTATCTGATACAGACCAGAGCAACGTGTTATATTATCTGATACAGACTACAGCAAAAACAAACTAAATGGTCCCGCCCCTAAGGAATGTATGCTTCCAGTAACCTGTCAGTCATCACTGAGTGACAGGCAGAGACAGCCAGTCATTATCAGATGTGAACCAATAGCTTACTGACCCTCCCCCTATCTCCTCTCCTATAGGTTGATGGCTTCTTCACCTTGTTGTTTGGCCTGGCCAGCATCAACACCCTGACTGTCATCAGTGTCACCAGATACATCAAGGGATGCCAGCCTAACAAAGGTCAGAATAACAGAATAACATATAAATTATAACACAAAAGTCAGAATGACATGTAAATTATAACAGCTAAACTGTCATCTCGAGTAGGTTGACAAAACGCTGGTAACTTCCTCTGAATTTCCAGGTTTTCCAGAATTTCCATTTTATGATTAAAATCAAATCAAACTTCTTTTGTCACATGTGCGAAACACAACACATGTTTACCTTACCGTGAAATGCTTACTCACAAGCCCTTAAACAACAGTGTAGACCTTACTGTGAAATGCTTACTCACAAGCCCTTAACCAACAGTGCAGACCTTACTGTGAAATGCTTACTCACAAGCCCTTAACCAACAGTGTGTACCTTACTGTGAAATGCTTACTCACAAGCCCTTAAACAACAGTGTAGACCTTACTGTGAAATGCTTACTCACAAGCCCTTAACCAACAGTGTGTACCTTACTGTGAAATGCTTACTCACAAGCCCTTAACCAACAGTGCAGACCTTACTGTGAAATGCTTACTCACAAGCCCTTAACCAACAGTGCAGACCTTACTGTGAAATGCTTACTCACAAGCCCTTAACCAACAGTGTGTACCTTACTGTGAAATGCTTACTCACAAGCCCTTAACCAACAGTGCAGACCTTACTGTGAAATGCTTACTCACAAGCCCTTAACCAACAGTGCAGTTCAAGAAAAGTTAAGAAAATATTTACCAAATAAACTAAAGTAAAAAATTATAAAAAGTAACACCATAAAATAACTGCCTTGTTTAGGGGCAGAATGACAGATTTTTACCTTGTCAGCTCGGTGATTTAATCCAGCAACCTGTCAGTTACTGGCCCAACGCTCAAACCACTAGGCTACCTGCTGCCGCCCCCAATAACTATCAACAGCAAACTTAGGAAATTCCTCTACATGTACATTTCCTCAGTGAAAACAATGTACTGAGCAAATGTCCAATTGGCTTTAACATATTACCGTACAACAGACCATATATTCACCCTAATTGACAAACAAACAAACCAAAACAAAGCCAAAGTCTAAAAAAAAGCTTCACTCAATGTGGCATGTGGGTCTGCTATACAAACTGACAGAAAGTGGTGTTGGGGGAAAAACATCCAACATTATAAAATCCATGAACACAAACTGCAAGGGTGCAGTTAAAATTGGCCAAAAATACAAACATTTCTTTACACAGGGACGTGGGGTGAGACAGGGATGCAGCTTAAGCTCCACCCTCTTCAACATATATATATATATCAATAAATTGGTGAGGGCACTAGAACAGTCCGCAGCACCTGGCCTCACCCTACTAGAATCTGAAGTCAAATGTCTACTGTTTCCTGATGATCTGGTGCTTCTGTCCCCAACCAAGGAGGACCTACAGCAGCACCTAGATCTTCTACACAGATTCTGTCAGACCTGGGCCCTAACAGTAAATCTAAGTAAGACAAAAATAATGGTGTTTCAAAAAAGGTCCAGTTGCTAGGACCACGAATATAAATTCCATCTAGACACCGTTGCTCTGGAACTGGCCAAAAATACTTGAATCAATTATAGAAACCCATTACCCTTTGTGGTTGTGATGTCTGGGGTCCGCTCACCAACCAAGATTTCACAAAATGGGACCATCACCAAATAGAGACTCTGCATGCAGAATTCTGCAAAAACACATCCTCCGTGTACAACGTAGAACACCAAATAATACAGAGCAGAATTAGGCCGGTACCCGGTAATTATCAAAATCCCCAAAAGAGACGTTAAATTATACAACCAACTAAAAGAAAGCGATTCCCAAACCTTCCATAACAAGGCCATCACCTATAGAAATATTTACCTGGAGAAGACTTGCATAAAGTCCAGGGAAGTTCCTTGAGGGCCGTTGTGGTATCGGTTTGAGGGGGGGGGGGGGTGGCCTTGACCATAATCGAAGTAAAATCTATTGGGAGATAATACAGCATTTGATTGTGAGCTATTCTAGGTCGGGGGAACAAAGGACTTGAGTTCCTGTATGTTATCACAATTACACCATGAGTCGTTAATCATGAAACATACAGTTGAAGTCGGAAGTTTACATATGGCTTAGCCAAATACATTTAAACTCAGTTTCTCACAATTCCTGACATTTAATCCCAGTAAAAATTCCCTGTCTTAGGTCAGTTAGGATCAGCACTTTATTTTAAGAATGTGAAATGTCAGAAAAATAGTAGAGAGAATGATTTATTTCAGCTTTTATTTCTTTCATCACATTCCCAGTGGGTCAGAAGTTTACATACACTCAGTTAGTATTTGGTAGCATTGCCTTTACATTGTTTAACTTGGGTGAAACGTTTCGGGTAGCCTAAACAATTGTTGGAAAGATGACTTGTGTCATGCACAAAGTAACAGACTTGCCAAAACTATAGTTTGTTGACATGAAATTTGTGGAGTGGTTGAAAAACGAGTTTTAATGGCTCCAACCTAAGTGTATGTAAACGAGTTTTAATGACTCCAACCTAAGTGTATGTAAACTTCCGAGTTCAACTGTATGCCCCCACCCTTCTTCTTCCGGAGAGATGTTTATTCCTGTCGGAGCGATGAACTGAGAATCCAGTTGGACCGACTCCAACAGTATATCCCAGAGAAAGACATGTTTCCGTGAAACAAAGTATGTTACAATCCCTGATGTCTCTCTGGAAAGAAGTTAGGGTGCGGTCCATAGGTCCTGGTCAAACGTAGTGCACTAAATAGGGTACATGGTGTCAGACCTGGTCAAAAGTAGTGCACTAAATAGGGAACATGGTGTCAATTGGGGAGTCACATTCCAGTAGGTCTTATCTGACAAGAGAAGAAAGAGCGTGATATATGTTGTTCTCGCTGTTAATGGGCTGTCATTACTGGCTGGATTTATGGAAGAAGATTACTGTTTGATTAATGATAACTATTATAGTACATTCTCTACACCAGACCTGACAATTAACTTAATTTGAGGTGAGGTTGAGGTGAGGAATGTCTTAACTAGGTAATAATAGAATAACTGCTTCTGTTAACTTCTGTTGTTATCACTCTATGGTGGGTTGATTGCTCCAAAGGGGAGGTTTACAGGAGGGGAGGGTTTACAGGAGGGGAGGTTTACAGGAGGGGAGGGTTTACAGGAGGAGAGGTTTTACAGGAGGGGAGGTTTTACAGGAGGAGAGGTTTTACAGGAGGGGAGGTTTTACAGGAGGAGAGGTTTTACAGGAGGGGAGGTTTTACAGGAGGAGAGGTTTACAGGAGGGGAGGTTTTACAGGAGGGGAGGTTACAGGAGGGGAAGTTTACAGAAGGGGAGGGTTTACAGGAGGAGAGGTTTTACAGGAGGAGAGGTTTTACAGGAGGAGAGGTTTTACAGGAGGGGAGGTTACAGGAGGGGAAGTTTACAGAAGGGGAGGGTTTACAGGAGGAGAGGTTTTTACAGGAGGGGAGGTTTACAGGAGGGGAGGTTTACAGGAGGAGTGGTTTTACAGGAGGGGAAGTTTACAGGAGGGGAGGTTTTACAGGAGGGGAGGTTTACAGGAGGGGAGGTTTACAGGAGGGGAGGTTTTACATGGGGGGAGGTTTTACAGGAGGGGAAGTTTACAGAAGGGGAGGGTTTACAGGAGGGGAGGTTTTACAGGAGGGGAAGTTTACAGAAGGGGAGGGTTTACAGGAGGGGAGGTTTACAGAAGGGGAGGGTTTACAGGAGGGGAGGTTTTACAGGAGGGGAAGTTTACAGGAGGGGAAGTTTACAGGAGGGGAGGTTTTACAGGAGGGGAGGTTTACAGGAGGGGAAGTTTACAGGAGTGGAGGTTTTACAGGAGGGGAGGTTTTACAGGAGTGGAGGTTTACAGGAGGGGAGGTTTTACAGGAGTGGAGGTTTACAGGAGGGGAGGTTTTACAGGAGGGGAGGTTTACAGGAGGGGAGGTTTTACAGTATGTTTTGAGATTATACCGAAAGAAATACAACATGGCTGACATCTTGGGTAGAGTAGTCTATTCATCAATCAATTGTATACAATTTAATACATTCTGGGTTGTTTTTTTAGTTCATCAGTTGACTGGATCTTGTACTGTATGTGTCATTATTTGATTGTGTGCTGAACATCTTTCATAAATCATATCACATTGAAATTATTTGAAATTGATCGTTCAGATTGGCCTCAATTAGACTATTGTGTTACATCATTTACCGAGGCACTAAAAAGCGAATCACCTCATACAGGATTCACACAGCATGTCCTGTAATCAGATATAAGTGACTGATTTAATTTTGTTGGTCATTGGAAGCACACCAATCACAACAATCGATTCATTGTCTTCTCACTGAATACAAACCTATATGTACTTTGTCAAGAAAGGTTATTTTCAGTGGGAGTAATTTACAAGTGCTTGCCGGGTTGCGCCTGAAAAAAGAGACTCATTGTTCATAAAATGTCACAGTCTGACATTCATAACTGGGGTGGAAAGAATTCAGGACTTTAACGTGCCAGCTTCCCTCCAACTTTTCCTGTCGCGTGTTTGCAGAGGAATATCATTTGGAAATCAGAGCCCTTTTACAGAGGGTGACACAATGATCTAGGATCAAGGACTACACAGAAAAACAAATGGTTCTATATTGCACCAGATAAGAGTTGTTTGGCTTGTAACCATAGCAGATCACCTTTTTGGTGCTGTATAGAACCTTTTTTGCAAGGTTCTATAAAGAATCATGCTCATGAGGTTCTAAATGGAACCTGTATGGTTCCATTATTAAAAAAGGTTCTACATAGCAACAAAAAGTGTTCCGCTATGGTTACAATCCTTTTTGGGCTATTTTTTTTAATGGTTCTTTATAGAACCTTTATGGAGAATGGTACTATTAGAAACCTTTCTCAATCGCAAAGGTTCTACACACAATCTTTTGAAGAACAATACAGGCTTTTTTGAAATTCAATGTTAGCCTTATTATTTTGTACAACTTCCATAGGTGTTAATAGTGTGCTAATTGACAAGTTGAATCAGGTGTGCCAACTAGTGATGTCATGTTTGATGCCGGAGCTCCGGGTGATGCGTCAAAATCGCTAAGCAGTGAGGGAAATGTTGAGGGTGACTGCAGGATTAAAGGGAAATGTTGAGGGTGACTGCAGGATTAAAGGGAAATGTTGAGGGGGACTGCAGGATTAAAGGGAAATGTTGAGGGTGACTGCAGGATTAAAGGGAAATGTTGAGGGTGACTGCAGGATTAAAGGGAAATGTTGAGGGTGACTGCAGGATTAAAGGGAAATGTTGAAGGTGACTGCAGGATTAAAGGGAAATGTTGAGGGTGACTGCACGATTGTAGGGAAATGTTGAGGGTGACTGCAGGATTAAAGGGAATTGTTGAGGGTGACTGCAGGATTAAAAGGAAATGTTGAGGGTGACTGCAGGATTATAGGGAAATGTTGAGGGTGACTGCAGGATTAAAGGGAAATGTTGAGGGTGACTGCAGGATTAAAGGGAAATGTTGAAGGTGACTGCAGGATTAAAGGGAAATGTTGAGGGTGACTGCAGGATTAAAGGGAAATGTTGAGGGTGACTGCAGGATTAAAGGGAAATGTTGAGGGTGACTGCAGGATTAAAGGGAAATGTTGAGGGTGACTGCACGATTATAGGGAAATGTTGAGGGTGACTGCAGGATTAAAGGGAAATGTTGAGGGTGACTGCAGGATTAAAGGGAAATGTTGAGGGTGACTGCAGGATTAAAGGGAAATGTTGAGGGTGACTGCCGGATTAAAGGGAATTGTTGAGGGTGACTGCAGGATTAAAGGGAATTGTTGAGGGTGACTGCACGATTGTAGGGAAATGTTGAGGGTGACTGCAGGATTAAAGGGAAATGTTGAGGGTGACTGCAGGATTAAAGGGAAATGTTGAGGGTGACTGCAGGATTATAGGGAAATGTTGAGGGTGACTGCAGGATTAAAGGGAAATGTTGAGGGTGACTGCAGGATTAAAGGGAAATGTTGAGGGTGACTGCAGGATTAAAGGGAAATGTTGAGGGTGACTGCAGGATTGTAGGGAAATGTTGAGGGTGACTGCACGATTATAGGGAAATGTTGAGGGTGACTGCACGATTAAAGGGAAATGTTGATTATCGTTTTTTACACACTGTGCCTCAAACCATGTCATATCAATCAATCACATGTATTTATAATGCCCTTTTTACCACCACCTGTCACAAAGTGGCTTGACTGGAACACACACTCATTGCCTGTGTGTATGTGTGTGTGTGCGCGTGTGCGTGTGTGTGTGTGTGCGTGTGCGTGTGTGTGTGCGTGCTTGTGTCCTGTTTCCAGCCTACTGTGTCAGTTTAAGCACCATCTGCATCTCTCTAATGTTCATCTGGGTTGGAGCTTTGTTCTGGTCTGTCGCTCCACTGCTGGGCTGGGGCAGCTACACAGGTTAGTATCTCCCTCCCTCCCTCGATCCATCCATACATCCATCCATCCCTCTATATATCCATCCATCCATTCATCCATCCATCCATCCCTCTATATATCCATCCATCCATTCATTCATTTATCATTCTATATATCCATGTATCCATCCATCCATTCATCCATCCATCCATCCATTCCTCTATATATCCATCCATCCATTTATCCTTCTATATATCCATCCATCCATTTATCCCTCTATATATCCTTCCATCCATCCCTCTATAAATCCATCCATCCATTCATCCATTTATCCTTCTATATATCCATCCATCCATCCATCCATTCATCCCTCTATATATCCATCCATCCATCCATCCATTCATCCCTCTATATATCCATGTATTCATCCATCCATTTATCCCTCTATATATCCATCCATTCATCCATCCATTTATCCCTCTTTATATCCATTCATCCATCCATCTATCCCTCTATATATCCATCCATCCATGTATCCCTCTATATATCCATTCATCCATCCATTTATCCCTCTATATATCCATCCATCCATTCATCCCTCTATATATCCATCCATCCATTCATCCCTCTATATATCCATCCATCCCTCTATATATCCATTCATCCCTCTATATATCCATCCATCCATTCATCCCTCTATATATCCATCCATCCATTCATCCCTCTATATATCCATCCATCCATTCATCCCTCTATATATCCATTCATCCATTCATCCATTCATCCCTCTATATATCCATTCATCCCTCTATATATCCATCCATCCATTCATCCCTCTATATATCCTTCCATCCATTAATCCCTCTATATATCCATTCATCCATTTATCCCTCTATATATCCATCCATCCATCCATTCATCCCTCTATATATCCATCCATCCATTCATCCCTCTATATATCCATTCATCCATTCATCCCTCTATATATCCATTCATCCCTCTATATATACATTCATCCATTCATCCATTTATCCCTCTATATATCCATCCATCCATTTATCCCTCTATATATCCATGTATTCATCCCTCCATCCATCCGTTCATCCATTCATGCATGAGACCACCCATCCCTCCATCCATCCGTTCATCCATTCATGCATGCGACCACCCATCCATTCATCCATTCATCCATTCATTCATCCATCCACCTCTGGAAACACCACTCTAACCCATCCATCCCCATATCTCCACCTCCAGACTGCGGGTACGGGACCTGTGAGGTGGACTGGTCCAAGGCGAACTACTCCACCATCTACAAGTCCTATATCATGTCCATCCTTATCTCCTGCTTCTTCGTCCCGGTCATGGTCATGCTGTTCTCCTACATAGCCATCATCCATACAGTGGTGAGCAGCAACGCCATGTCTGCTGATGGATACCTCTCAGCCAGACAGAGGAAGGTGGAACGAGACGTCACGAGGGTGAGCCAATTAACCAATTAACCAATCAATCAATCAATAACATTTAGTTAGAAGACCTATTTACATCAACAGAACAGAAACAGAAAGGGATTATTTTTAAATAACCCAGCCAAGACCGCAAAAGGTTCATCAGAAGCACAGTGGCCAGTAAATGTTCAAATAAAATAAAAAGTATGAATATTTGTCACCTGCTTTGTAAACAACATGTGTAGACTAACAGTGAAATGTTGACTTACGGGCCGTAATGATAACTTCACAACAACACGGAGAGAAAGAAAATAGAAAAATAATAACACAAGGAATAAATACACAATGAGTAATGATAACTAGGCTGTATACACTGGGTACCAGTACTGTGTAATGATAACTAGGCTATAAACACAGGGTACCAGTACTGAGTAATGATAACTAGGCTATATACACAGGGTACCAGTACTGAGTAATGATAACTAGGCTATAAACACAGGGTACCAGTACTGAGTAATGATAACTAGGCTATAAACACAGGGTACCAGTACTGAGTAATGATAACTAGGCTATAAACACAGGGTACCAGTACTGAGTAATGAGAACTTGGCTATATACACAGGGTACCAGTACTGAGTCACTATAACTAGGTTATATACACAGGGTACCAGTACTGAGTAATGATAACTAGACCATATACTCAGATTACCAGTACTGAGTAATGATAACTAGGCTATAAACACAGGGTACCAGTACTGAGTAATGATAACTAGGCTATAAACACAGGGTACCAGTACTGAGTAATGATAACTAGACTATATACACTGGGTACCAGTACTGTGTAATGATAACTAGGCTCTATACACAGGGTACCAGTACTGAGTCACTATAACTAGGTTATATACACAGGGTACCAGTACTGAGTAATGATAACTAGGTTATATACACTGGGTACCAGTACTGAGTAATGATAACTAGGTTATATACACAGGTTACCAGTACTGAGTAATGACAACTAGGCTATATACACGGGGTACCAGTACTGAGTAATGATAACTAGGCTATATACACTGGGTACCAGTACTGAGTAATGATAACTAGGCTATATACACAGGGTACCAGTACTGAGTAATGATAACTAGGTTATATACACGGGGTACCAGTACTGAGTAATGATAACTAGGTTATATACACAGGGTACCAGTACTGAGTAATGATAACTAGACTGTATACACAGGGTACCAGTACTGAGTAATGATAACTAGGTTATATACACAGGGTACCAGTACTGAGTAATGATAACTAGACTGTATACACAGGGTACCAGTACTGAGTAATGATAACTAGGTTATATACACAGGGTACCAGTACTGAGTAATGATAACTAGGCTATAAACACAGGGTACCAGTACTGAGTTATGATAACTAGGTTATATACACGGGGTACCAGTACCCAGTCCATGTGCAGAGGTACGAGGTAATTAAGGTAGATACTTATGTACATAAAGCCAAGGGTAAAGTGACTAAGCAATATGATAGATAATAAGCAGTAGCAGAAGAGAATGTGATGAGTCAAAAGAGATGTGCAAAAAGGTGTCAATGCAGGTCATCCGGGTAGCTATTTGGTCAACTATTTAGCAGTATTATGGCTTGAGGGTAGAAGCTGTTCAGGGTCCTGTTGGTTCCAGACTTGGTGCGTCGGTATCGCTTGCCGTGCGGTAGCAGAGAGAACAGTCTATGACTTGGGTGGCTGGAATTCTTGACCATTTTTAAGGCCTTCCTTTGACACCGCCTGGTATAGTGATGTAATGGGCCATATATACTACCCTCTGTAGCGCCTTGTTGTCGGATGCCAAGCAGTTGCCATACCAAGCGCTGATGCAGCCAGTCAAGATGCTCTCAATGGTACAGCTGTAGAACTTTTTGAAGAGCTGAGGGCCCGTGCCAAATCTTTTCAGCATCATGAGGGGGAAGAGGCGTTGTCGTGCCTTTTTAAGGATTGTGTTGGTGTATGTGGACCACCCTAATTCCTTAGTGAGATGGACATCGACGTTGAGGGAGAGGTTGTTGTCCTGGCACCACACTGCCAGGTCTCTGACCTCCTCCCTACAGGCTGTCTCATCGTCGTCGGTGATCAGGCCTACCACCGTCGTGTCGTCAGCAAACTTAATGATGGTGTTGGAGTCGTGCTCAGCCACACAGTTATGGGTGAACAGGGAGTATAGGAGTGGACTCAGCATGCACCCTTGAGGGGCCCCAGTTTTGAGGGTCAGCATGGTGGATGTGTTGTAGCCTATCCTCACCGCCTGCGGGCGGCCCGTCAGGATGTCCAGAATCCAGTTGCAGAGGGCGGTGTTCAGTTAAAGGTTCCTGAGCTTAGTGATGAGCTATGAGGGCTCTAAGCTGTTGAACGCTGAGCTGTAGCCAATGAACAGCATTCTCACATAGGTGTTCCTTTTGTCCGGGTGGGAAAGGGCAGTGTTGAATGCAATAGAGATTGCGTCATCTGTTGATCTGTTGGGGCGGTATACAAATTGGAGTGGGTCTAGGGTTTCTGGGATAATGGAGTGGATGTGAGCCATGAACAGCTTTTTAAAGCATTTCATGGCTACAGATGTGAGTGCTATGCGACGATAGTCATTTAGACAGATTACCTTGGCTTTTTTGGGCACAGGGACTATGGTGGTCTGTTGAAAGTCAGTCAGGGAGAGGATGAAAAGGTTAGTGAAGACATTTGCCAGCTGGTCAGCACATCCTACGTGTCCTGGTATTTCGTCTGGCATTGCGGCCTTGTGAATGTTAACCTGTTTAAAGATCTTACTCACATTGGCTACAAAAAATAAGATCACACAGTCGTCCGGAATGGCTGCTGCTCTCATGCATTGTTCAGTGTTGCTTGCCTTGACTCGAGCATTGATGGCATTTCACTCTTCTGGTAGGCTTACATCACTGGGCAACTAGCAGCTGCAATTCCCTTTGGAATCCGTGATAGTTTGCAAGCCCTGCCACATCCAACGAGCGTCAGAGCCGGTGTTGTAGGATTCGATCTTAGTCCTTTATCGGCACTTTGCCTATTTGATGTCTCTTTGGAGGTCATAGCAGGATTTCTTGTAAGCGTCCAGATTAGTGTTCCGCTCCTTGAAAGCGACAGCTCTATCCTTGAAAGCGAAAGCTCTATCCTTAAATTCAGTGCGGATGTTGCCTCTAATACATGGCTTTTGGTTGGGATATATATGTACTGTCACTGTGGGGACGAAGTCGTCGATGCATTTATTAATGACGCTGTAGCTAGCCAAACAGTCCTGTAGCTAGCCAAACAGTCCTGTAGCTAGCCAAACAGTCCTGTAGCTAGCCAAACAGTCCTGTAGCTAGCCAAACAGTCCTGTAGTTAGCCAAACAGTCCTGTAGCTAGCTAAACAGTCCTGTAGCTAGCCAAACAGTCCTGTAGCTAGCCAAACAGTCCTTTAGCTAGCCAAACAGTCCTGTAGCTAGATACAAAGTCCTGTAGCTAGCCAAACAGTCCTGTAGCTAGCTAAACAGTCCTGTAGCTAGCCAAACAGTCATGTAGCTTGACAAACAGTCCTGTAGCTAGCCAAACAGTCCTTTAGCTAGCTAAACAGTCCTGTAGCTTGCCAAACAGTCCTGTAACTTGCCAAACGGTCCTGTAGCTAGCCAAACAGTCCTGTAGCTAGCCAAACAGTCCTTTAGCTAGCCAAACAGTCCTGTAGCTAGCTAAACAGTCCTGTAGCTAGCCAAACAGTCCTGTAGCTAGCTAAACAGTCCTGTAGCTTGCCAAACAGTCCTGTAGCTAGCCAAACAGTCCTGTAGCTAGCTAAACGGTCCTGTAGCTTGCCAAACAGTCCTGTAACTTGCCAAACAGTCCTGTAGCTAGCTAAACGGTCCTGTAGCTAGCCAAACGGTCCTGTAGCTAGCCAAACGGTCCTGTAGCTAGCCAAACAGTCCTGTAGCTAGCCAAACAGTCCTGTACCTAGCCAAACAGTCCTGTAGCTTTTTTAATCTCTCTTCTCTGTCACTTCTCCTTCAGGTCTCCATAGTGATCTGCACAGCCTTCATCATGGCATGGTCTCCCTATGCTGTGGTCTCCATGTGGTCTGCCTGTGGTTACCACGTCCCCAACATGACTTTAATCTTCACCCGTCTCTTCGCTAAATCCGCCTCCTTCTACAACCCCCTCATCTACTTTGGAATGAGTTCTAAGTTCCGTAAGGAAGTCTTTGTGCTGTTGCCGTGTTACGGTGGCTCCGCCCACAAGGAAGTGGTCCGCCTCAAGAACTTCCAGGAGCTTGACGAGCTGAAGCTGAAAGACCATCCCGAGGCCACGACCCTTCCTGTGATCTCACTTCCTCTGCAGTCAAGAGAGGGGGAATATAGTGAAGAAGAGATGCTGCAGACAGAGGGTTCCATGGCTCAGGATTCAGACTCAGGGGTGAATAGTCCATCCCACACGCCGCCTACTGTCAGTCAGGAGTCACTTTACTACATTCCCAATGTACCCCTTACCCCCCTACCCAGCATGCACTCTGAGATGCCAGAGTACGAGAGTGAAAGACTCTAAAAATCTCTAAATGTGTATCCAAAATGGCACCTTACACTATTAGAAAAAAAAGGTGCTATCTAGAACCTAAAATGTTTCTTCGGTTGTACCCCATAAGAGAACCTATTTCATGTAGAACCCTTTTTCTACCTGAAACCAAAAAGGTTTCTACCTGGAACAGATATGCGTTCTCCAATGAGGACAGCCAAAGAACCCTTTCACAACCCTTCTTTCTAACAGTGCGTTCAAAATAGAACCCTATTCTCTACATAGTGCACTACTTTTGACCAGGGCCTATGGTAGTACGTAGGGAATAGTGTGCCACAACACAGAATAGGGTGTCCCTATATAGGGTGTCATTATATAAAAAAGGGTGTCACTATGTAGGGAATAGTGTGTCACTATGTAGGGTGTCAATATATAGGGAATAGGGTGTCACTATATAGGGAATAGGGTGTCACTATATAGGGAATAAGGTGTCACTATATAGGGAATAGGGTGTCACTATATAGGGAATAGGGTGTCACTATATAGGGAATAAGGTGTCACTATATAGGGAATAGAGTGTCACTATATAGGGAATAAGGTGTCACTATATAGGGAATAGGGTGTCACTATATAGGGAATAGGGTGTCACTATATAGGGAATAAGGTGTCACTATATAGGGAATAAGGTGTCACTATATAGGGAATAAGGTGTTACTATATAGGGAATAAGGTGTCACTATATAGGGAATAGGGTGTCACTATATAGGGAATAGGGTGTCACTATATAGGGAATAAGGTGTCACTATATAGGGAATAAGGTGTTACTATATAGGGAATAGGGTGTCACTATATAGGGAATAAGGTGTCACTACAGTGAATAGGGTGTCCCTATATAGGGAATAAGGTGTCACTATATAGGGAATGGTGTGCCACTACAGAGAATAGGGTGTCACAATATAGGGAATAGGGTGTCAATATATAGGGAATAGGGTTTCACAGTGTAGGGAATAAGGTGTCACTATGTAGGGTGTCACTATATAGGGAATAGAGTGTCACTATATAGGGAATAGAGTGTCACTATGTAGGGAATATGGTGTCACTATGTAGGGAATAGGGTGTCACTATGTAGGGAATAGGGTGTCACTATGTAGGGTGTCACTATATAGGGAATAGAGTGTTACTATATAGGGAATAGAGTGTCACTATATAGGGAATAAGGTGTCACTATATAGGGAATAGAGTGTCACTATATAGGGAATAGGGTGTCACTATGTAGGGAATAGGGTGTCACTGTGTAGGGAATAGAGTGTCACTATGTAGGGAATAGAGTGTCACTATGTAGGGAATAGGGTGTCACTATGTAGGGAATAGGGTGTCACTATGTAGGGAATAGAGTGTCACTATGTAGGGAATAGAGTGTCACTATATAGGGAATAGAGTGTCACTATATAGGGAATAGGGTGTCACTATGTAGGGAATAGGGTGTCACTGTGTAGGGAATAGAGTGTCACTATATAGGGAATAGAGTGTCACTATGTAGGGAATAGGGTGTCACTATGTAGGGAATAGGGTGTCACTGTGTAGGGAATAGAGTGTCACTATGTAGGGAATAGAGTGTCACTATGTAGGGAATAGGGTGTCACTATGTAGAGAATAGGGTGTCACTGTGTAGGGAATAGAGTGTCACTATGTAGGGAATAGAGTGTCACTATGTAGGGAATAAGGTGTCACTATATAGGGAATAGGGTGTCACTATATAGGGAATAGGGTGTAACTATGTAGGGAATAGGGTGTCACTATATAGGGAATAGAGTGTCACTATATAGGGAATAGGGTGTAACTATGTAGGGAATAGGGTGTCACTATGTAGGGAATAGGGTGTCACTATGTAGGGTGTCATTATGTAGGGAATAAGGTGTCACTATATAGGGAATAGGGTGTCACTATGTAGGGAATAGGGTGTCACTATGTAGGGAATAGGGTGGCATTTTGGACCAAACTATGTTTTCTGTCAGCTTTTGTCTTTGCTTCCGTTTTACTTGAAATTGAACCGTTACCTGAATTATTAGACACTGTTGTACATTGATATGTTTTTATATATTTGTTGGGTAATTTATTTATGTTGATGTGTGCTTGTTTGTGTCATTAAAATATTCTTTATTTTCTCCTGATTCTCAAGAGTGTGTTTATTGAAGAGTGTGTTTATTTGGCCACTAGACGGCAGCAGTGCATGTGTAAAGTTTTAGACTGATCCAATGAACCGTTTAATTTCTGTTGAAAATTTTGAATCAAGACTGCCCAAATGTGCCTAATTTGTTTATTTATAACTTTTCATGTTCAAAATTGGGCACTCTTCTCAAACAATAGCATGATATTATTTCACTCTAATAGCTACTGTAAATTGGACAGTGCGGTTAAATTAACAAGAATTTAAGCTTTCTACCCATATCAGACATGTCTATGTCCCGGGAAATGTTCTTGTTACTTGTTACTTGCTAATCGCATTAGCCTACGTTAGCTCAACTGTCCCGCAGGGGACGCACCAATCCTGAAGAATATACTAAGCTGTTTTAGTACATTTCTGCGGTGCAGTGGTGCAAAGACGGCCAGTGGGCTGAGGCGAGCATCCTCTTGTCAACCGCCAGGGAATGTGGGTAATTCAGGAGATATGATCAGCATGCAACCTCAGAGGGAGACCTGTCCTCCACACCACAACAAACACACACACACACACACACACACACACACACACACACACACACACGCAAACACCAACACACATACACACACAAGCACGAACACACACATACAAACACACACACACATACACACACACAGGCAAGCACAAACATGTGCACACACACACACACAAACACAGGCAAGCACACAAACACAAACACACACAGAGGCAAGCACACACACGGGGGGGCAGGGTCGCCTAGTGGTTAGAGCGTTGGACTAGTAACCGAAAGGTTGCAAGTTCGAATCCCCTAGCAGACAAGGTACAAATCTGTCGTTCTGCCCCTGAACAGGCAGTTAACCCACGGTTCCTAGGCCGTCATTGAAAATAAGAATTTGTTCTTAACTGACTTGCCTGGTTAGATAAAGGTAAAAAAAAACATGCACACAAACACACTGAGGGAGACCTGTCCTGTACTGGGAGCAAGTCCCGACCAAACACAACCACACCAGCAGGTTCCTATTGTACAGAGGAGGGGACAGTCACAGCCCACAGCCCAGAGCCAGGGGACAGTCACAGTCTAGAGCCAGGGGACAGTCACAACCACACCACCAGGTTCCTATTGTACAGAGGAGCCAGAGGAGCCAGGGGACAGTCACAGTCTAGAGCCAGGGGACAGTCACAGTCTAGAGCCAGGGGACAGTCACAGCCCACAGCCCAGAGCCAGGGGACAGTCACAGTCTAGAGCCAGGGGACAGTCACAGTCTAGAGCCAGGGGACAGTCACAGCCCAGAGCCAGGGGACAGTCACAGTCTAGAGCCAGGAGACAGTCACAGCCCACAGCCCAGAGCCAGGGGACAGTCACAGCCCAGAGCCAGGGGACAGTCACAGTCTAGAGCCAGGGGACAGTCACAGTCTAGAGCCAGGGGACAGTCACAGCCCACAGCCCAGAGCCAGGGGACAGTCACAGTCTAGAGCCAGGGGACAGTCACAGTCTAGAGCCAGGGGACAGTCACAGCCCACAGCCCAGAGCCAGGGGACAGTCACAGTCTAGAGCCAGGGGACAGTCACAGTCTAGAGCCAGGGGACAGTCACAGTCTAGAGCCAGGGGACAGTCACAGCCCACAGCCCAGAGCCAGGGGACAGTCAAAGTCTAGAGCCAGGGGACAGTCACAGTCTAGAGCCAGGGGACAGTCACAGCCCACAGCCCAGAGCCAGGGGACAGTCACAGTCTAGAGCCAGGGGACAGTCACAGTCTAGAGCCAGGGGACAGTCACAGCCCACAGCCCAGAGCCAGGGGACAGTCACAGTCTAGAGCCAGGAGACAGTCACAGTCTAGAGCAAGGGGACAGTCACAGCCCACAGCCCAGAGCCAGGGGACAGTCACAGTCTAGAGCCAGGGGACAGTCACAGTCTAGAGCCAGGGGACAGTCACAGTCTAGAGCCAGGGGACAGTCACAGTCTAGAGCCAGGGGACAGTCACAGCCCACAGCCCAGAGCCAGGGGACAGTCACAGTCTAGAGCCAGGGGACAGTCACAGTCTAGAGCCAGGGGACAGTCACAGCCCACAGCCCAGAGCCAGGGGACAGTCACAGTCTAGAGCCAGGAGACAGTCACAGTCTAGAGCAAGGGGACAGTCACAGTCTAGAGCAAGGGGACAGTCACAGTCTAGAGCAAGGGGACAGTCACAGTCCAGAGCCAGGTGACAGTCACAGTCTAGAGCAAGGGGACAGTCACAGTCTAGAGCCAGGGGACAGTCACAGTCTAGAGCCAGGGGACAGTCACAGCCCACAGCCCAGAGCCAGGGGACAGTCACAGTCTAGAGCAAGGGGACAGTCACAGTCTAGAGCCAGGGGACAGTCACAGCCCAGAGCCAGGGGACAGTCACAGTCTAGAGCAAGGGGACAGTCACAGTCTAGAGCCAGGGGACAGTCACAGTCTAGAGCCAGGGGACAGTCACAGTCTAGAGCAAGGGGACAGTCACAGTCTAGAGCCAGGGGACAGTCACAGCCCAGAGCCAGGGGACAGTCACAGCCCAGAGCCATGGGACAGTCACAGCCCAGAGCCCAGAGCCAGGGGACAGTCACAGCCCAGAGCCAGGGGACAGTCACAGCCCAGAGCCAGGGGACAGTCACAGTCTAGAGCCAGGGGACAGTCACAGCCCACAGCCCAGAGCCAGGGGACAGTCACAGTCTAGAGCCAGGGGACAGTCACAGTCTAGAGCCAGGGGACAGTCACAGTCTAGAGCCAGGGGACAGTCACAGCCCAGAGCCAGGGGACAGTCACAGCCCAGAGCCAGGGGACAGACACAGCCCAGAGCCAGGGGACAGACACAGTCTAGAGCCAGGGGACAGTCACAGTCTAGACTCAGGGGACAGTCACAGTCTAGAGCCAGGGGACAGTCACAGTCTAGAGCCAGGGGACAGTCACAGCCCACAACCCAGAGCCAGGGGACAGTCACAGTCCAGAGCCAGGGGACAGTCACAGCCCAGAGCCAGGGGACAGACACAGTCTAGAGCCAGGGGACAGTCACAGCCCACAACCCAGAGCCAGGGGACAGTCACAGCCCAGAGCCAGGGGACAGTCACAGTCTAGAGCCAGGGGACAGTCACAGTCTAGAGCCAGGGGACAGTCACAGCCCAGAGCCAGGGCACAGTCACAGCCCAGAGCCAGGGGACAGTCACAGCCCAGAGCCAGGGGACAGACACAGTCTAGAGCCAGGGGACAGTCACAGTCCAGAGCCAGGGGACAGTCACAGCCCAGAGCCAGGGGACAGTCACAGTCTAGAGCCAGGGGACAGTCACAGCCCAGAGCCAGGGGACAGTCACAGTCTAGAGCCAGGGGACAGTCACAGCCCAGAGCCCAGAGCCAGGGGACAGTCACAGCCCAGAGCCAGGGGACAGTCACAGTCTAGAGCCAGGGGACAGTCACAGCCCAGAGCCCAGAGCCAGGGGACAGTCACAGTCTAGAGCCAGGGGACAGTCACAACCCAGAGCCAGGGGACAGTCACAGTCCAGAGCCAGGGGACAAGTTACCACCCGCTAAATCTATTATGTTAAAATTCCTATTTACTCTGTTCCACAGTCTCATCAGCCCAGCCAGACAATGTATAACCTTGATCTACACTCTAAAAAAAAGTTTTGTTTTGTAATAACCTTGCGGTCTGTCTATCTGACATTTGTAATATAGTTTGAATATTGAAATTCGATCTCCAGCTGTCTCATTGTAGTTATGAACGTGTCGGGATTCGGGATGAGACAGACAGCCAGTCAAAATAATGAATCAACATAGTTATTTGTATATATCCATAAAAATTATCAATAGAAAACAGGTAAGACAATCTTTCCAGCCTAAGACAGTCTTTCCAGCCTCCGTATGAAATGATTGTGTTAGCTGTGTTGTTGGCTAGCTCCTCTGAACAACAGTGTCCAGACGAGAGAGCATATTTTCTAATCACGCCTCATTGGCTCATTGTTATGGTCGATCAGAAAGCAATGTCACTAGAAAACAGATTAAACAAATGCAGCTACTTTGTTGTTATTCTGTCTGCACTGTTTGACGTGACTGTAAATTAGCAGTAGTTGGCTGGCTAGCTGGCAAGGGATAAGAACGTTGCCCTCCAGTATGGCAATAGAATATTTAGAATGAACGACTGGGTCGCGTCCATAGATACAGAACAAGAAGACTTAAATACTGGCTCTGGCAACCGAACCGATAGGACGGACGAACATGCGGCTTGGGTAGCAACGCTAGATTTTGTGTCGGGACTATATATTTTGGAAGAATGAAATAGTATTAAGAAATTAATCAAAATAAAGTGTTTCATGAAAATATGTCAATCTAAATTATTTGATTATGTTGGTGAAACGTTGTATAACATAAATAATGCCCTCGAAGTCGGTGTTTGGAGGAGATATTGGCACGGACCAGCCAGGTCTACCCAGATACAGGTCTACCCAGATACAGGTCTACCCAGATACAGTCCTACCCAGATACAGGTCTACCCAGATACAGGTCTACTGAGATACAGGTCTACTCAGATAGAGGTCTACTCAGATACAGGTCTACCCAGATACAGGTCTACCCAGATACAGGTCTACTCAGATACAGGTCTACCCAGATACAGTCCTACCCAGATACAGGTCTACTCAGATACAGGTCTACCCAGATACAGGTCTACTCAGATACAGGTCTACCCAGATACAGGTCTACCCAGATACAGGTCTACCCAGATACAGGTCTACTCAGATACAGGTCTACTCAGATACAGGTCTACTCAGATACAGGTCTACTCAGATACAGGTCTACTCAGATACAAGTCTACTCAGATACAGGTCTACCCAGATACAGGTCTACTCAGATACAGGTCTACTCAGATACAGGTCTACTCAGATACAAGTCTACTCAGATACAGGTCTACCCAGATACAGGTCTACTACAGGTCTACCCACATACAGGTCTACTCAGATACAGGTCTACTCAGATACAGGTCTACCCAGATACAGGTCTACCCAGATACAAGTCTACTCAGATACAGGTCTACTCAGATACAGGTCTACCCAGATACAGGTCTACCCAGATACAGGTTTACTCAGATACAGGTCTACTACAGGTTTACTCAGATACAGGTCTACTACAGGTTTACTCAGATACAGGTCTACTACAGGTCTACCCTGATACAGGTCTACCCAGATACAAGTCTACTCAGATACAGGTCTACCCAGATACAAGTCTACTCAGATACAGGTCTACCCAGATACAGGTCTACTCAGATAGAGGCCTACTACAGGTCTACCCTGATACAGGTCTACCCAGATACAGGTCTACCCAGATACAGGTTTACTCAGATACAGGTCTACTACAGGTTTACTCAGATACAGGTCTACTACAGGTCTACCCTGATACAGGTCTACCCAGATACAGGTCTACTACAGGTCTACCCAGATACAGGTCTACCCAGATACAAGTCTACTCAGATACAGGTCTACTCAGATACAGGTCTACCCAGATACAGGTCTACCCAGATACAGGTTTACTCAGATACAGGTCTACTACAGGTTTACTCAGATACAGGTCTACTACAGGTTTACTCAGATACAGGTCTACTACAGGTCTACCCTGATACAGGTCTACCCAGATACAAGTCTACTCAGATACAGGTCTACCCAGATACAAGTCTACTCAGATACAGGTCTACCCAGATACAGGTCTACTCAGATAGAGGCCTACTACAGGTCTACCCTGATACAGGTCTACCCAGATACAGGTCTACCCAGATACAGGTTTACTCAGATACAGGTCTACTACAGGTTTACTCAGATACAGGTCTACTACAGGTCTACCCTGATACAGGTCTACCCAGATACAGGTCTACTACAGGTCTACCCAGATACAGGTCTACCCAGATACAGGTCTACCCAGATACAGGTCTACTCAGATACAGGTCTACCCAGATACAGGTCTACACAGATACAGGTCTACCCAGATACAGGTCTACCCAGATACAAGTCTACTCAGATACAGGTCTACTCAGATACAGGTCTACCCAGATACAGGTCTACCCAGATACAGGTCTACTCAGATACAGGTCTACCCAGATACAGGTCTACCCAGATACAGGTCTACCCAGATACAGGTCTACTACAGGTCTACTCTGATACAGGTCTACCCAGATACAGGTCTACTACAGGTCTAACCAGATACGGTTCTACTCAGATACAGGTCTACTCAGATACAGGTCTACTCAGATACAGGTCTGCCCAGATACAGGTCTACCCAGATACAGGTCTACCCAGATACAGGTCTACTCAGATACAGGTCTACTCAGATACAGGTCTACTACAGGTCTACCCTGATACAGGTCTACCCAGATACAGGTCTACTACAGGTCTACCCAGATACAGGTCTACCCAGATACAGGTCTACCCAGATACAGGTCTACCCAGATACCGGTCTACTCAGATACAGGTCTACCCAGATACAGGTCTACCCAGATACAGGTCTACCCAGATACAGGTCTACTCAGATACAGGTCTACTCAGATACAGGTCTACTCAGATACAGGTCTACCCAGATACAGGTCTACCCAGATACAGGTCTACTCAGATACAGGTCTACTACAGGTCTACTCACATACAGATTTACTCAGATACAGGTCTACTCACATACAGGTCTACTACAGGTCTAATCACATACAGATTTACTCAGATACAGGTCTACTCAGATACAGGTCTACCCAGATACAGGTCTATTCAGATATAGGTCTAGTACAGGTCTACTCACATACAGGTTAATTCAGATACAGGTCTACCCAAATACAGGGCTACCCAGATACAGGTTTACCCAGATACAGGTCTACCCAGATACAGGTCTACTCAGATACAGGTCTACTCAGATACAGGTTTACTCAGATACAGGTCTACTCACATACAGGTCTACTACAGGTCTACCCAGATACAGGTCTACCCAGATACAGGTCTACCCAGATACAGGTCTACTCACATACAGGTCTACCCAGATACAGGTCTACTCACATACAGGTCTACCCAGATACAGGTCTACTACAGGTCTACTCAGATACAGGTCTACCCAGATACAGGTCTACCCAGATACAGGTCTACTCAGATACAGGTCTACTACAGGTCTACTCAGATATAGGTCTACCCAGATACAGGTCTACCCAGATACAGGTCTACCCAGATACAGGTCTACTCAGATACAGGTCTACTCAGATAGAGGTCTACCCAGATACAGGTCTACCCCAGATACAGGTCTACCTTAGATACAGGTCTACCCAGATACAGGTCTACTCAGATACAGGTCTACCCAGATACAGGTCTACCCAGATACAGGTCTACTCAGATACAGGTCTACTCAGATAGAGGTCTACCCAGATACAGGTCTACTCAGATACAGGTCTACCCAGATACAGGTCTACTCAGATACAGGTCTACCTCAGATACAGGTCTACTCAGATACAGGTCTACCCAGATACAGGTCTACTCAGATAGAGGTCTACCCAGATACAGGTCTACTCAGATACAGGTCTACTCAGATACAGGTCTACCCAGATACAGGTTTACTCAGATACAGGTCTACTACAGGTTTACTCAGATACAGGTCTACTACAGGTTTACTCAGATACAGGTCTACCCAGATACAGGTCTACCCAGATACAGGTTTACTCAGATACAGGTCTACTACAGGTTTACTCAGATACAGGTCTACTACAGGTCTACCCAGATACAGGTCTACCCAGATACAGGTCTACTACAGGTTTACTCAGATACAGGTCTACTACAGGTCTACCCAGATACAGGTCTACCCAGATACAAGTCTACTCAGATACAGGTCTACCCAGATACAGGTCTACCCAGATACAGGTCTACTACAGGTCTACCCAGATACAGGTCTACCCAGATACAGGTCTACTACAGGTCTACCCAGATACAGGTCTACCCAGATACAGGTCTGCACAGATACAGGTCTACTCAGATACAGGTCTACTACAGGTCTACTCAGATACA
This sequence comes from Oncorhynchus masou masou, assembly GCF_036934945.1. NCBI lineage: Eukaryota > Metazoa > Chordata > Actinopteri > Salmoniformes > Salmonidae > Oncorhynchus > Oncorhynchus masou. Next base: position 77,460,016 of record NC_088229.1, read on the forward strand.
GGTCTACTCAGATACAGGTCTACTCAGATACAGGTCTACTCAGATACAGGTCTACTACAGGTCTACTCTGATACAGGTCTACTCAGATACAGGTCTACTCAGATACAGGTCTGCACAGATACAGGTCTACCCAGATACAGGTCTACTCAGATACAGGTCTACTACAGGTCTACTCTGATACAGGTCTACCCAGATACAGGTCTACTACAGGTCTAACCAGATACGGTTCTACTCAGATACAGGTCTACTCAGATACAGGTCTACTCAGATACAGGTCTGCCCAGATACAGGTCTACCCAGATACAGGTCTACCCAGATACAGGTCTACTCAGATACAGGTCTACTCAGATACAGGTCTACTACAGGTCTACCCTGATACAGGTCTACCCAGATACAGGTCTACTACAGGTCTACCCAGATACAGGTCTACCCAGATACAGGTCTACCCAGATACAGGTCTACCCAGATACCGGTCTACTCAGATACAGGTCTACCCAGATACAGGTCAACCCAGATACAGGTCTACCCAGATACAGGTCTACCCAGATACAGGTCTACTCAGATACAGGTCTACTCAGATACAGGTCTACTCAGATACAGGTCTACCCAGATACAGGTCTACCCAGATACAGGTCTACTCAGATACAGGTCTACTCAGATACAGGTCTACTACAGGTCTACTCACATACAGATTTACTCAGATACAGGTCTACTCACATACAGGTCTACTACAGGTCTACTCACATACAGATTTACTCAGATACAGGTCTACTCAGATACAGGTCTACCCAGATACAGGTCTATTCAGATATAGGTCTAGTACAGGTCTACTCACATACAGGTTAATTCAGATACAGGTCTACCCAAATACAGGGCTACCCAGATACAGGTTTACCCAGATACAGGTCTACCCAGATACAGGTCTACTCAGATACAGGTCTACTCAGATACAGGTTTACTCAGATACAGGTCTACTCACATACAGGTCTACTACAGGTCTACCCAGATAGAGGTCTACCCAGATACAGGTCTACCCAGATACAGGTCTACTCACATACAGGTCTACCCAGATACAGGTCTACTCACATACAGGTCTACTCAGATACAAGTCTACCCAGATACAGGTCTACCCAGATACAGGTCTACTCAGATACAGGTCTACTACAGGTCTACTCAGATATAGGTCTACCCAGATACAGGTCTACCCAGATACAGGTCTACCCAGATACAGGTCTACTCAGATACAGGTCTACTCAGATAGAGGTCTACCCAGATACAGGTCTACCCCAGATACAGGTCTACCTTAGATACAGGTCTACCCAGATACAGGTCTACTCAGATACAGGTCTACCCAGATACAGGTCTACTCAGATAGAGGTCTACCCAGATACAGGTCTACTCAGATACAGGTCTACCCAGATACAGGTCTACTCAGATACAGGTCTACCTCAGATACAGGTCTACTCAGATACAGGTCTACCCAGATACAGGTCTACTCAGATAGAGGTCTACCCAGATACAGGTCTACTCAGATACAGGTCTACTCAGATACAGGTCTACCCAGATACAGGTTTACTCAGATACAGGTCTACTACAGGTTTACTCAGATACAGGTCTACTACAGGTTTACTCAGATACAGGTCTACCCAGATACAGGTCTACCCAGATACAGGTTTACTCAGATACAGGTCTACTACAGGTTTACTCAGATACAGGTCTACTACAGGTCTACCCAGATACAGGTCTACCCAGATACAGGTCTACTACAGGTTTACTCAGATACAGGTCTACTACAGGTTTACTCAGATACAGGTCTACTACAGGTCTACCCTGATACAGGTCTACCCAGATACAAGTCTACTCAGATACAGGTCTACCCAGATACAAGTCTACTCAGATACAGGTCTACCCAGATACAGGTCTACTCAGATAGAGGCCTACTACAGGTCTACCCTGATACAGGTCTACCCAGATACAGGTCTACCCAGATACAGGTTTACTCAGATACAGGTCTACTACAGGTTTACTCAGATACAGGTCTACTACAGGTCTACCCTGATACAGGTCTACCCAGATACAGGTCTACTACAGGTCTACCCAGATACAGGTCTACCCAGATACAGGTCTGCACAGATACAGGTCTACTCAGATACAGGTCTACTACAGGTCTACTCAGATACAGGTCTACTCAGATACAGGTCTACTCAGATACAGGTCTACTCAGATACAGGTCTACTACAGGTCTACTCTGATACAGGTCTACTCAGATACAGGTCTACTCAGATACAGGTCTGCACAGATACAGGTCTACCCAGATACAGGTCTACTCAGATACAGGTCTACTACAGGTCTACTCTGATACAGGTCTACCCAGATACAGGTCTACTACAGGTCTAACCAGATACGGTTCTACTCAGATACAGGTCTACTCAGATACAGGTCTACTCAGATACAGGTCTGCCCAGATACAGGTCTACCCAGATACAGGTCTACCCAGATACAGGTCTACTCAGATACAGGTCTACTCAGATACAGGTCTACTACAGGTCTACCCTGATACAGGTCTACCCAGATACAGGTCTACTACAGGTCTACCCAGATACAGGTCTACCCAGATACAGGTCTACCCAGATACAGGTCTACCCAGATACCGGTCTACTCAGATACAGGTCTACCCAGATACAGGTCTACCCAGATACAGGTCTACGCAGATACAGGTCTACTCAGATACAGGTCTACTCAGATACAGGTCTACTACAGGTCTACTCACATACAGATTTACTCAGATACAGGTCTACTCACATACAGGTCTACTACAGGTCTACTCACATACAGATTTACTCAGATACAGGTCTACTCAGATACAGGTCTACCCAGATACAGGTCTATTCAGATATAGGTCTAGTACAGGTCTACTCACATACAGGTTAATTCAGATACAGGTCTACCCAAATACAGGGCTACCCAGATACAGGTTTACCCAGATACAGGTCTACCCAGATACAGGTCTACTCAGATACAGGTCTACTCAGATACAGGTTTACTCAGATACAGGTCTACTCACATACAGGTCTACTACAGGTCTACCCAGATACAGGTCTACCCAGATACAGGTCTACCCAGATACAGGTCTACTCAGATACAGGTCTACCCAGATACAGGTCTACCCAGATACAGGTCTACTCACATACAGGTCTACCCAGATACAGGTCTACTCACATACAGGTCTACTCAGATACAGGTCTACTCAGATACAGGTCTACCCAGATACAGGTCTACCCAGATACAGGTCTACTCAGATACAGGTCTACTACAGGTCTACTCAGATACAGGTCTACCCAGATACAGGTCTACCCAGATACAGGTCTACCCAGATACAGGTCTACTCAGATACAGGTCTACCCAGATACAAGTCTACTCAGATACAGGTCTACCCAGATACAGGTCTACTCAGATACAGGTCTACTCAGATAGAGGTAATATAATAATAATAATATATCCCATTTAGCAGACGCTTTTGTCCAAAGCGACTTACAAGTCGGCTGGGGCCACTACTTTTACATATGGGTGGCCCCAGTGGGAATCGAACCCACGACGCTTGGCGTTGCAAGCGCCATGCTCTACCGACTGAGCCACACAGGACTCTGTGTCTACCCAGATACAGGTCTACCTCAGATACAGGTCTACCCAGATACAGGTCTACTCAGATACAGGTCTACTCAGATACAGGTCTACCTCAGATACAGGTCTACTCAGATACAGGTCTACCCAGATACAGGTCTACTCAGATAGAGGTCTACCCAGATACAGGTCTACTCAGATACAGGTCTACTCAGATACAGGTCTACCCAGATACAGGTCTACTCAGATAGAGGTCTACCCAGATACAGGTCTACTCAGATACAGGTCTACTCAGATACAGGTCTACTCAGATACAGGTCTACCCAGATACAGGTCTACTCAGATACAGGTCTACTCAGATACAGGTCTACCCAGATACAGGTCTACCCAGATACAGGTCTACTACAGGTCTACTCAGATACAGGTCTACCCAGATACAGGTCTACTCAGATACAGGTCTACTCAGATACAGGTCTACCCAGATACAGGTCTACCCAGATACAGGTCTACTACAGGTCTACCCAGATACAGGTCTAGTACAGGTCTACTCAGATACAGGTCTACCCAGATACAGGTCTACTACAGGTTTACTCAGATACAGGTCTACTACAGGTCTACTCAGATACAGGTCTACTCAGATACAGGTCTACCCAGATACAGGTCTACTACAGGTCTACTCAGATACAGGTCTACCCAGATACAGGTCTACTCAGATACAGGTCTACTCAGATACAGGTCTACCCAGATACAGGTCTACTCAGATACAGGTCTAACAAGATACAGCTATGAATAACTCCACTATTGAGAAGGAGAAACAGCCACGTTGTGCAAGGCTAAACGGTTTTCAGTGAAGGATGGAAGGAGATTATGTTTCTGAACTGTCATAATTCACCCTTTAGTTTCCCATTGGGGAGTTTATTATAAGTTGGACAGACGGCACTGGCACAGCCTGTGGCTGAGTCCCAAATGGCACACTATTCCCTATGAGCCCTGGTCAACAGTAGTGCACTATGAAGGGAGCCATTTGGGATTCATTCTGTAATGTAATGGTCCATGGTGCCGGTTGAGGAGTTTTCTGAGAGAGCAATGAACCTTCTGGGTGAAATGGCATCCACTTTTCTGGCTAAATTAACGGGCAATTACTTACACAAGCCGTGTGTGTGTGTGTGTGTGTGTGTGTGTGTGTGTGTGTGTGTGTGTGTGTGTGTGTGTGTGTGTGTGTGTCTGTCTGTCTGTCTGTCTGTCTGTCTGTCTGTCTGTCTGTCTGTCTGTCTGTTGGTCTGTCTGTCTGTCTGTCTGTCTGTCTGTCTGTTGGTCTGTCTGTCTGTCTGTCTGTCTGCACATCTGGATGGACTCTGTGTTAGATTAGTGTAAATTAGAATAGAATAGATACTTCATTCAGTCTAGTCAGTAATTGTTTCATCATGCGTGCCATGGTTCCCATTGTATTGTATACCCAGGGATAAGACCCAGAGGAAACAGTGGAATGTAACAGAGGTTGCATCCTAAATTACACCTCGTCCCTATGTAGTGCACTACTTTTGACCAGGGACCTATGGGTAAATAGGGTGCCACTTGGGACACAGTCAGAGACTGGTCTGTTTCTGGTGTGTTTCCCAAACAGGTGATGATTGGTTTATTTGTTGCCTTAGTGACAGGGGAGGAGTGATTGTCCTCCCTGCCTTGGTGTGACTGTACACACCTACATGGCAGGCTTTACTGGGGGCGAGAGGCCTACAGTCAACGGAGATGTCCAGTCCATGTAATAACTTTGATCCTTATGCTATCAGACTGACAGAGAACCTCATTCAACTCTGACCTATAGACCATATGCCATAGGAATGCAGATTTATACATTTTTAGTTTTTATTTAACGAGAACAAATTCTTATTTACAATGACAGCCTAGTGGGGAACAGTGGGTTACCTGCCTTGTTCAGGGGCAGAACGACAGATTTTTACCTTGTCAGCTCAGGGATTTGATCCAGCAACCTTTCGAGTAACTGGCCCAACACACTAAGCTACCTGCCACCCCAAATGCAGCAGTGTTTTTAAAAGAATAGGATAGTGATTATAGGCCGCCCGCAGGTCTAATGCAGGACGACCGCAGGTCTACCGTAGGTCTACCGCAGGTCTACCGCAGGTCTACCGTAGGTCTACCGCAGGTCTACCGCAGGACTACCGCAGGTCTACCGCAGGTCTACCGCAGGACGACCGCAGCTCTACCGCAGGTCTACCGCAGGTCTACCGCAGGACGACCGCAGCTCTACCGTAGGTCTACCGCAGGACGACCGCAGGTCTACCGTAGGTCTACTGCAGCTCTACCGCAGGTCTACCGCAGGTCTACCGCAGGACGACCGCAGCTCTACCGTAGGTCTACTGCAGCTCTACCGTAGGTCTACCGCAGGTCTACCGCAGGTCTACTGCAGCTCTACCGCAGGTCTACCGCAGGCCTACCGCAGGTCTACCGCAGGCCTACCGCAGGTCTACCGCAGGTCTACCGTAGGTCTACCGCAGGTCTACCGCAGGTCTACCGCAGGACGACCGCAGCTCTACCGTAGGTCTACTGCAGCTCTACCGTAGGTCTACCGCAGGTCTACCGCAGGTCTACCGCAGCTCTACCGCAGGTCTACCGCAGGCCTACCGCAGGTCTACCGCAGGTCTACCGCAGGACGACCGCAGCTCTACCGTAGGTCTACCGCAGGACGACCGCAGGTCTACCGTAGGTCTACTGCAGCTCTACCGCAGGTCTACCGCAGGTCTACCGCAGGACGACCGCAGCTCTACCGTAGGTCTACTGCAGCTCTACCGTAGGTCTACCGCAGGTCTACCGCAGGTCTACTGCAGCTCTACCGCAGGTCTACCGCAGGCCTACCGCAGGTCTACCGCAGGCCTACCGCAGGTCTACCGCAGGTCTACCGTAGGTCTACCGCAGGTCTACCGCAGGTCTACCGCAGGACGACCGCAGCTCTACCGTAGGTCTACTGCAGCTCTACCGTAGGTCTACCGCAGGTCTACCGCAGGTCTACCGCAGGTCTACCGCAGCTCTACCGCAGGTCTACCGCAGGCCTACCGCAGGTCTACCGCAGGTCTACCGTAGGTCTACCGCAGTTCTACCGCAGGTCTACCGTAGGTCTACCGCAGTTCTACCGCAGGTCTACCGTAGGTCTACCGCAGGTCTACCGCAGGCCTACCGCAGGTCTACCGCAGGTCTACCGTAGGTCTACCGTAGGTCTACCGCAGGTCTACCGTAGGTCTACCGTAGGTCTACCGCAGTTCTACCGCAGGCCTACCGCAGGTCTACCGTAGGTCTACCGCAGGTCTACCGCAGGCCTACCGCAGGTCTACCGTAGGTCTACCGCAGGTCTACCGCAGGTCTACCGCAGGCCTACCGCAGGTCTACCGCAGGTCTACCGTAGGTCTACCGAAGTTCTACCGCAGGCCTACCGTAGGCCTACCGTAGGTCTACCGCAGTTCTACCGCAGGTCTACCGCAGGTCTACCGTAGGTCTACCGTAGGTCTACCGCAGTTCTACCGCAGGTCTACCGCAGGTCTACCGTAGGTCTACCGCAGGTCTACCGCAGTTCTACCGCAGGTCTACCGCAGGTCTACCGCAGGTCTACCGTAGGTCTACAGCAGGTCTGCTGTAGGCCTACTGTAGGTCTACCTCAGGACGACTGCAGGTCTACCGTAGGTCTACCGTAGGTCTACCGTAGGTCTACCGTAGGTCTACCGCAGTTCTACCGCAGGTCTACCGTAGGTCTACTGAAGGAAGACCGCAGGTCTACCGTAGGTCTACTGAAGGACGACCGCAGGTCTACCGTAGGGCGGCAGGTAGCCTAGTGGTTAGAGGGTTGAACTAGTAACCGAACGGTTGCAAGATTGAATCCCTGAGCTGGCGGTGTACAAGTCCTCGGCTGTCATTGAAAATAATAATTTGTTCTTAACTGACTTGTCTAGTTAAATAAAAATAAATATAAGGTATATTGTACATAACTTAGACAGCACAGAATTTGGTGTATTGATTTGATTTGATTAGTCATCAAATAGTGTTTGATGAAAAGAGTCTTAAAGACACGTCCATTGTGCGTCAATATCTCATTTCCTCCTTTAAATTGGAGAGGGAAAAATCTAATCAAAATGGCAGGCAGTCTCAACACACACGCACACACTGTCTGGCTTATATAACTCAGATAACACAGACTGACTCATAGTGTTTGATGAAAAAACGCTAATTAAATTAAATCCGTTTCAATTAATCAATCTTAGAGCTTCCATATCTCATTTCGAAAAATGTCCTCCTAAAAAACGCTGCTTTCAGAATAAGAATGTTTCGGTTAGAATGTAGCCGTCTGTTTGCCATAACTAGCAGGCAGCATCCTGCCTCTCTCTCCATAGCCTTCTCTGCTTAGACTATTGCACTTGAATTCTGTTTAAAGGCATTTTTGTTCCGCTCCGACTCTGCTAACATCCCAAATGGCGCCCTATATATCGTGCATAGGGAATAGGGTGCATTTGGGACGTACGCTAGGAGTGGGACGGGCGAAGTGGGGGTAATACTTTGGTCCCAGTCTCCACTTTTAATTCGCGCTCCCACACAACTCCGGGTGATGCAGACCTAACTGGGAATCTAGACCGACTGGCCGGGAAGACACACGAGCACCACATTCATGACCGACTTTTTGGATTGTAATATCAATAAACCGTGGAAGATTGAGGGAAAATTGAAGAAAAACTTGGAATCTAATCTGAGTATTTTTCCGTCTTGTTTCCAGGTAGGTTTACCTTGGTTTTACGCAGTGGGTGATTAGAATAATTTACATTATTTGACCGGGGACAGAGCGTCTTCTCCGCTCTCTGTGCTATGCGTCTCAAGTAGTTATCTGGGCTGTACGGTTACTGCATATCATACGCATAATGTTTTATAGAGGACATAATACCTGTATATTTCTCAGAGATGTGCGGACTTGAAAAGCGAATATTGAATTTTAGATTTCCTAACTTTTTTTGTTGCGGTAGTAGGCTAGATTTATAGACCCGTGTCCCGACAGACTTACAGCTGCAGCGCGAACAACCAGCACGGACTTGAACCAGTAGCCCTGAGCTATCCTGAGTGGCAGAGCTATCCATACCCACTTCGCTGCACGGGTTTTTTCCAGTTGGGAAGCGCAGTTTCGCGCACCCCTCCCCCTACAGTCCCAAATCCAAATGAAGTTCGGAGCCGCTGAACACGTAGATGAAAGTGTGACCATGGCCTCACACACCTCCGGTGATGCGATAACGGACTTTTTGATTCTTTGACATCTGTTCTTTGTCATCTAGTGTCTTAGAAAATAAGGTTCCGTTTTATATTCTAGGGAGAACCCTTTTTGGTTCCACGTAGAACCCTTTGGGATTCCATGCAGATCCCTCTGTAGAAAACGTCCTACATGAATCCCAAAAGGGTTCTACCTGGAACCAAAACTGGTTCTTCAAACGGTTCTCCTATGGGGACAGGCAGATAACCCTTTTAGGTTCTAGATAGATCCTTTTTCTGTCAACGGACTAGGAAAACTTGGATTCAGTTTTGAATTGACTGATCCTGTCATCACATTTGGTGTTATAAACAGTCGGATATGATTCAGATTGCAAGGTCTGTTTTATGATTCAGTCAGATATGATTCAGATTGCAAGGTCTGTTTTATGATTCAGTCAGATGTGATTCAGATTGCAAGGTCTGTTTTATGATTCAGTCAGATAGGATTCAGATTGCAAGGTCTGTTTTATGATTCAGTCAGATAGGATTCAGATTGCAAGGTCTGTTTTATGATTCAGTCAGATATGATTCAGATTGCATGTTCTGTTTTATGATTCAGTCAGATATGATTCAGACATTTGTGTCTGTTGATTATGAATCCCAGGTAGTCTAGACTCTATAGACTCTATTTATCCATGCAGTCTGTCCAGCAATCGGGTGTCGGGTCTGACTTGCATTGAAGACGGAGCCAGTAAATATCTCTCCTCTGCCCCGTTGAGACTGAGGGAACGACTGTTTCTTTATTGAGAGCAGCACATGTAGCCTGGTCCTCGATCTGTTTGTGCGGTCTTGCCATACTGCCATGATAATGACCATATACGTCCGCGAGACAACACAACACAGACCTGGGACCTGTCGAAAGCACACAGGATGAATTACTTTAAAGGTGGACTCGGCGATATGACATAGAAAGCAGGAAACAGCATAGTGGGTCAATTTCCATAACAACTAAGAGCGCAGAAGCGCGAGGCTCATCTGTTCTGCTCCCGTGGCTACTACATGCACAGATAATGTGTGTGACTGTGTGAAAGCTACGTTTTGCATCTCACTCATCTCAATATCTCCGGTGCTGCTCGTGGCGACATCATTTCCCTGAGTCTACCTTCAAATACAACAGAGCAAAGCTGATATATTAAACTCATCATCACCAGAGCAGAGATATTAAACTCTCATCACCAGAGCAGTGATATTAAACTCTCATCACCAGAGCAGTGATATTAAACTCTCATCACCAGAGCAGAGATATTAAACCCTCATCACCAGAGCAGTGATATTAAACTCTCATCACCAGAGCAGTGATATTAAACTCTCATCACCAGAGCAGTGATATTAAACTCTCATCACCAGAGCAGTGATATTAAACTCTCATCACCAGAACAGTGATATTAAACTCATCATCACCAGAGCAGAGATATTAAACTCTCATCACCAGAGCAGTGATATTAAACTCTCATCACCAGAGCAGTGATATTAAACTCTCATCACCAGAGCAGAGATATTAAACTCTCATCACCAGAGCAGTGATATTAAACTCTCATCACCAGAGCAGTGATATTAAACTCTCATCAACAGAACAGTGATATTAAACTCTCATCACCAGCGCAGTGATATTAAACTCTCATCACCAGAGCAGTGATATTAAACTCTCATCACCAGAACAGTGATATTAAACTCTCATCACCAGAACAGAGATATTAAACCCTCATCACCAGAGCAGTGATATTAAACTCTCATCACCAGAGCAGTGATATTAAACTCTCATCACCAGAGCAGTGATATTAAACTCTCATCAACAGAACAGAGATATTAAACTCTCATCACCAGAGCAGTGATATTAAACTCTCATCAACAGAACAGAGATATTAAACTCTCATCACCAGAGCAGTGATATTAAACTCTCATCAACAGAACAGAGATATTAAACTCTCATCACCAGAGCAGTGATATTAAACTCTCATCAACAGAACAGAGATATTAAACTCTCATCACCAGAGCAGTGATATTAAACTCTCATCACCAGAGCAGTGATATTAAACTCTCATCACCAGAACAGAGATATTAAACTCTCATCACCAGAGCAGTGATATTAAACTCTCATCAACAGAACAGAGATATTAAACTCTCATCACCAGAGCAGTGATATTAAACTCTCATCAACAGAACAGAGATATTAAACTCTCATCACCAGAGCAGTGATATTAAACTCTCATCACCAGAGCAGTGATATTAAACTCTCATCACCAGAACAGAGATATTAAACTCTCATCACCAGAGCAGTGATATTAAACTCTCATCACCAGAACAGTGATATTAAACTCTCATCACCAGAACAGAGATATTAAACCCTCATCACCAGAGCAGTGATATTAAATGCACCAGACTTCATCAGGAAGTGACCTTGTAGATACATGTTGTTGATGTTTCCTGCTCCTCAGATCCCAGCTCTTTGTTGTGTTTTATGTGACACAACCTGGCAGATATATGCCAACATACCTACCAACACTTCCAGGTACTTCCAATCCATCCACAGGATTCATTCTTTCTAGTTCGTCTTTTAAATATCTTCTATTGAATCATTTTTCAAAACTGTATTGTGTTTATAGTCCCATGTTGATCAGTGACATGCGAGGAGGTCGGAGGCTGGGTATGCACTGCTAAGCCAGATTTACTCCCCAAAAAACCTTGATGAAGCCCCAGTCCACCATACAACAGACAGCTCCAACAACCAGAGCCAGAGTGACTTAGGCGATCAACTGAAACTGACAAACACATTTCACCAACTGTAAATGCCAATGTAGCCAAAGATACACAAGCGATAGTCTCCGATGGCTGCATATTTCATATCATCCATCACAACGACACACTGCTCACCTCAGCAGTAGACCGATGTAGCATCGACAGTTGCAACTGACAGGTGGCAAACCAAACTCCACCATCAGCCTCATGGTCACCAAACTCCACCATCAGCCTCATGGTCACCAAAAAACACCAGTAGCCTCATGGTCACCAAAAAACACCAGTAGCCTCATGGTCACCAAAAAACACCATCAACCTCATGGTCACCAAAAAACACCAGTAGCCTCATGGTCACCAAAAAACACCATCAACCTCATGGTCACCAAAAAACACCATCAGCCTCATTTCTGCAGAAATGTTTTGGTACCCTTCCCCAGATTAGTGCCTCGACACATTCCTGTCTTTGAGCTCTGTGGACAATTCCTTTGACATCATGGCTTGGTTTTTTCTCTGTCAACCGTGGGACCTTATATAGACAGGTGTGTGCCTTTCCAAATCATGTCCAATCAATTGAATTTACCACAGGTGGACTCAAATCAAGTTGTAGAATCATCATAACGATGATCAATGGAAACAGGATGCACCGGAGATCAATTTTGTGCAAAGAGTTTGAAAACGTATGTTTTTTAAAATTATTAATACATTTGCAAAATTTTCAAAAAAATATGTTTTCACTTTGTTATTATGGAGTATTGTTGTTTAGATTGCTGAATTATTTTATTTATTTGATCCATTTTAGAGTAAAGCTGTAACGTAACAAAATGTGGAAAAAGTCAAGGGGTCTGAATACTTTCCGAAGGCACTTTATATACTGAATAAAATATAAACGCAACATGTAAAGCGTTGGTCCCATGTTTCATGAGCTGAAATAAAGAATCGCATAACTGTTCCATAGGCACCAAAAGCTTATTTTCTCTCAGAATTCATTTGTTTATATCCCTACTAGGGAGCATTTCTCCTTTGCCAAGATAAAGCCTCCACCTGACAGGTGCGGCATGTCAAGAAGCTGGTTAAACGGCATGATCATTACACAGATGCACCTTGTGCTGGGGACATTAAATGCCACTCTAAAATTTGCAGTGTTGTCACACAACACAATGCCACAGATGTCTCAAGTTTTGAGGAACCATACAATTGGCGTGCTGACTGCAGGAATGTCCACCAGTGCTTTTGCCAGAGAATTTAATGTTAATCTCTCTACCATAAGCCGCCTCCAATGTCGTTTTAGGGAAATTGGCAGTAAGTCCAACCGGCCTCACAACCGCAGACCATGTGTAACCACACCAGCCCAGGACCTCCACATCAGGTTTCTTCACCTGCGGGATGGTCTGAGACCAGCCACCTGGACAGCTGATTTTTTTTCGCACATTTGGAGAATAAAACCCCTGCCTGTAACCTATCTCAGTGTTTCTAGTTGCCTCCCCAGCAAGGCAAGTAGAGAAGGTGATCTTGTAGAATGTTGCATGGGGCAGAAATGGCTTACAATACTGTGCTAAATTTGTACAGTCGCCAACTGCTTTACAATACTGTGCTATGTTTTTACAGTAGCCAACTGCTTTACAATACTGTGCTACATTTTTACAGTAGCCAACTGCTTTACAATACCCCTATTTCTGATGATTTGTCCTACATATGTACTGTATAAGGATAATACAACTGTAAAACGGACATATTTATCAATATACACACAACCTGCCATTGGATACACATTTACATATTTTAAATTGAATGTAAAGTTTTAGTCAAATACGGATGTTTACCATCAACCAGATGTGGGACCAAATCACTATTATTCGAGTCACAAGTTCAGAGTAGGGCGGATCTAGTCTCGAGTCAAGTCCCAAGTAGATGTAACGAGTCTCGAGTCAAGTCCCAAGTTGACGTAACGAGTCTCGAGTCAAGTCCCAAGTAGAACGTAACGAGTCTCGAGTCAAGTCCCAAGTAGAACGTAACGAGTCTCGAGTCAAGTCCCAAGTAGACGTAACGAGTCTCGAGTCAAGTCCCAAGTAGAACGGATCGAGTCTCGAGTCAAGTCCCAAGTAGATGTAACGAGTCTTGAGTCAAGTCCCAAGTAGACGTAACGAGTCTCGAGTCAAGTCCCAAGTAGACGTAACGAGTCTCGAGTCAAGTCCCAAGTAGACGTAACGAGTCTCGAGTCAAGTCCCAAGTAGAACGGATCGAGTCTCGAGTCAAGTCCCAAGTAGAACAGATCGAGTCTCGAGTCAAGTCCCAAGCATATGTAACGAGTCTCGAGTCAAGTCCCAAGTAGACGTAACGAGTCTCGAGTCAAGTCCCAAGTAGAACGTAACGAGTCTCGAGTCAAGTCCCAAGTAGAACGTAACGAGTCTCGAGTCAAGTCCCAAGTAGACGTAACGAGTCTCGAGTCAAGTCCCAAGTAGAACGGATCGAGTCTCGAGTCAAGTCCCAAGTAGAACGGATCGAGTCTCGAGTCAAGTCCCAAGTAGAACGGATCGAGTCTCGAGTCAAGTCCCAAGTAGAACGGATCGAGTCAAGTCCCAAGTAGAACAGATCGAGTCTCGAGTCAAGTCCCAAGTAGACGTAACGAGTCTCGAGTTAAGTCCCAAGTAGAACAGATCGAGTCAAGTCCCAAGTAGAACAGATCGAGTCTCGAGTCAAGTCCCAAGTAGAACTTGACTTACTGAATAAATAATTTTAACAACAAATTCCAAATGCAAGCTTCATAAATTAATTGTCAATCTCAACCATTGTTGACATACCAAAAGACCAGTAGGTCTCTGCAGTAGACCAACCAGTAGGTCTCAGCAGTAATCGTTGCTTGACTTCACATTGCTGGGGAGCTTGAAAATAAACCGTTCATATTTTTGGAGCTGTATATTTATTGTGGCTATCCTATTTCCCTACAGTTTGATGTCTGCGCTGCACCCAGTCCTATAGCTGTACAGCAAATCAGCAATCTGTTCACTAGTTTACCCAACCTGTGTTGATTGACAGTTAGCTGGTCCAATCAGAGGGCAGAATGTGCGTTTCACTAGACAAACTGTTGCACTTCTTTTTTTTTTTTTCAAAATTGATGCTACGGCTAGTGTCTCTGGCAACGTGGAGATTAATCAACAGAGACTGTGTCACAAAATGAAAACATTACAAAACCTAGCCAGATCCTTTCAAGTCATATCAGTCTCAAGTCAAAGACGAGTCACGAGTCTCAAGGTTCCAAGTCTCAAATTAATTTATTTTCTATCAAGTCGAGTCTCAAGTCATCAAATTTGTGACTCGAGTCCAAACCTCCACTATCTACATGTTTTCCTAACCAGCACTTCAATGTGTATCTGATATTATTTTTGCTATTGGATTAAATAGTAGCTATTCACAGACAACTTTGATTTTGCTTGAATGCCTCGGGGTTGAATGGCTCGGGGTTGAATGGCTCGGGGTTGAATGCCGCAGGGTTGAATGCCGCAGGGTTGAATGCCGCAGGGTTGAATGGCTCGGGGTTGAATGCCGCAGGGTTGAATGCCGCAGGGTTGAATGCCGCAGGGTTGAATGCCGCAGGGTTGAATGGCTCGGGGTTGAATGCCTCCGGGTTGAATGCACAATCGCTGGTTCTGAACAGAAGATAGAGGTCATTAGTTTTGTACTTAGAGTTTTGAAAATATAACAGTTACAGTTGTACAGGCTTAGGACCTTTACAGCTGCATGTAGGTCTCACAGGTACACAATGTGGGACGTACGCGCGTGTGTGTGTGTGTGTGTGTGTGTGTGTGTGTGTGTGTGTGTGTGTGTGTGTGTGTGTGTGTGTGTGTGTGTGTGTGTGTGTGTGTGTGTGTGTGTGTGTGTGTGTGTGTGTGTGTGTGTGTGTGTGTGTGTGCGCGTGCGCGTGCGTGTGTGTCCTACTGATGCAGCTGCCTGTCACACCATGTGCTTGGCTGTAGGACAGGCCAAGACAGCCACTACCTATCCTCTATTGTATCTTATCTTACCAGTAGACACCTTCAGCACACAGTCAGTCAGACACCCAACACCTTGTCCTACTTACTGAACCAGACCCTGTGACTTGTCCTACTTACTGAATCAGTACTAACTAGAAGCTGACTTGTCCTACTTACTGAATCAGTACCAACGAGGAGCTAACTTGTACTACTTACTGAACCAGACCCTGTGACTTGTCCTACTTACTGAACCAGACCCCGTGACTTGTCCTACTTACTGAACCAGACCCTGTGACTTGTCCTACTTACTGAAGCAGTACCAACGAGGAGCTAACTTGTCCTACTTACTGAACCAGACCCTGTGACTTGTCCTACTTACTGAACCAGACCCTGTGACTTGTCCTACTTACTGAATCAGTATCAACTAGAAGCTGACTTGTCCTACTTACTGAACCAGACCCTGTGACTTGTCCTACTTACTGAATCAGTATCAACTAGAAGCTGACTTGTCCTACTTACTGAACCAGACCCTGTGACTTGTCCTACTTACTGAATCAGTACCAACTAGGAGTTGACTTGTCCTACTTACTGAATCAGTACCAACGAGGAGCTAACTTGTCCTACTTACTGAATCAGTACCAACGAGGAGCTAACTTGTCCTACTTACTGAACCAGACCCTGTGACTTGTCCTACTTACTGAACCAGACCCTGTGACTTGTCCTACTTACTGAATCAGTACCAACTAGGAGTTGACTTGTCCTACTTACTGAATCAGTACCAACGAGGAGCTAACTTGTCCTACTTACTGAATCAGTACCAACGAGGAGCTAACTTGTCCTACTTACTGAACCAGACCCTGTGACTTGTCCTACTTACTGAACCAGACCCTGTGACTTGTCCTACTTACTGAATCAGTACCAACGAGGAGCTAACTTGTCCTACTTACTGAATCAGTACCAACGAGGAGCTAACTTGTCCTACTTACTGAACCAGACCCTGTGACTTGTCCTACTTACTGAATCAGTACCAACGAGGAGCTAACTTGTCCTACTTACTGAATCAGTACCAACGAGGAGCTAACTTGTCCTACTTACTGAATCAGTACCAACGAGGAGCTAACTTGTCC
Organism: Oncorhynchus masou masou; assembly: GCF_036934945.1. NCBI lineage: Eukaryota > Metazoa > Chordata > Actinopteri > Salmoniformes > Salmonidae > Oncorhynchus > Oncorhynchus masou. Next base: position 77,476,763 of record NC_088229.1, read on the forward strand.
TACTTACTGAACCAGACCCTGTGACTTGTTCTACTTACTGAATCAGTACTAACTAGAAGCTGACTTGTCCTACTTACTATATCAGTACCAACGAGGAGCTAACTTGACTTATAGCTGAATAGTTGAATAATTGAATAGTTGAATAATTGAACAGCTGAATAGTTGAATAATTTAATAGTTGAATATTTGAATAGATGAATAATTGAATAGCTGAATAATTGAACAGCTGAATAATTGAATAGCTGAATAGTTGAATAGTTAAATATCTGAATAGCTGAATAGTTAAATATCTGAATAGTTAAATAGCTGAATAGTTAAATATCTGAATAGTTAAATAGTTAAATAGCTGAATAGTTGAATAATTGAATAGTTGAATAATTGAACAGCTGAATAATTTAATAGTTGAATAGTTGAATAGATGAATAATTGAATAGCTGAATAGTTAAATATCTGAATAGTTAAATAGTTAAATATCTGAATAGTTAAATAGTTGAATAGTTGAATAATTGAATATATTTTTTTTCTGCTGGTTACACACACACACACACACACACACACACACACACACACACACACACACACACACACACACACGGTTCTAGTTCAAAGGTGTCTGGTTGGCTAATCCTGTTATTGTTGTTTTATTGTATGTAATCTGTGATCGAACACTGAGAATGTTGTCCTGATAGAGAGGAATGTTAGGGTTAGAACACTGAGAATGTTGTTCTGATAGAGAGGAATGTTAGGGTTAGAACACGGAGAATGTTGTCCTGATAGAGAGGAATGTTAGGGTTAGAACACGGAGAATGTTGTCCTGATAGAGAGGAATGTTAGGGTTAGAACACTGAGAATGTTGTCCTGATAGAGAGGAATGTTAGGGTTAGAACACGGAGAATGTTGTCCTGATAGAGAGGAATGTTAGGGTTAGAACACTGAGAATGTTGTCCTGATAGAGAGGAATGTTAGGGTTAGAACACTGAGAATGTTGTCCTGATAGAGAGGAATGTTAGGGTTAGAACACTGAGAATGTTGTCCTGATAGAGAGGAATGTTAGGGTTAGAACACTGAGAATGTTGTCCTGATAGAGAGGAATGTTAGGGTTAGAACACAGAGAATGTTGTCCTGATAGAGAGGAATGTTAGGGTTAGAACACTGAGAATGTTGTCCTGATAGAGAGGAATGTTAGGGTTAGAACACTGAGAATGTTGTCCTGATAGAGAGGAATGTTAGGGTTAGAACACTGAGAATGTTGTCCTGATAGAGAGGAATGTTAGGGTTAGAACACTGAGAATGTTGTCCTGATAGAGAGGAATGTTAGGGTTAGAACACTGAGAATGTTGTCCTGATAGAGAGGAATGTTAGGGTTAGAACACGGAGAATGTTGTCCTGATAGAGAGGAATGTTAGGGTTAGAACACTGAGAATGTTGTCCTGATAGAGAGGAATGTTAGGGTTAGAACACTGAGAATGTTGTCCTGATAGAGAGGAATGTTAGGGTTAGAACACTGAGAATGTTGTCCTGATAGAGAGGAATGTTAGGGTTAGAACACTGAGAATTGGATTGAATCTACGATTAGGTTGTTGGGGGCTGACAAAGAGTTAGCCGTGATTTATTCCCTCTTCCTCTGCAGGATAACTACAGTAGTCCATTTCCATGATGTATATCTATCAATGGCCCACATGATCCCCATCCTCACCTCTGATACAAACATGCATAGCCACAGCCTCTGGAAGCCCCTACGTGATAGTGAAGTATTGTTAGAAGCTGAACAGAGACCCTCACTCAAGCTGCACGTGAAACAGCTCTGCTGGCTTTGTGGAGGGTTTGAGGAGGGCCTGGACCCTCTTTCTCTGGCCCCAAACACACTCACATTGTACAACTGATGTACAATGCATTTGACATAATGGTCGGCAGGGTAGCCTAGTGGTTAGAGCGTTGGACTAGTAACCGGAAGGTTGCAAGTTCAAATCCCCGAGCTGACAAGGTACAAATCTGTCATTCTGCCCCTGAACACTGTTCCTAGGCCGTCATTGAAAATAAGAATTTGTTCTTAACTGAAAACATCTTCTGTGCTGAAAACTGGGTTAAATTATACACTAGGGACTGGTGAAAAGTAATGTACCAGGTACGGAATACAATTCCATTGGGATGTACATCTATATCCCTGTCAAACACAGGATGAAATACCACTGAGTTACCATGACCGGTTCTTTTTGCCTGCTTTTTGTTCCATCTGAAAGGGGTATAAGGGTATAAAACCCACATAAAGACCTCATCGTGATGCCTGCATTGACCCTGTAACCAACATGCAGGTATCAGGTCTGTGTGAATGCATTGACCCTGTAACCAACATGCAGGTATCAGGTCTGTGTGAATGGTTCTCTGCTTTTTTTTGTAGGTAAATTCATTAACACCTCCCTAACTTGAAAAGCAACCAGCCCCCATGGATTAACCCCACCCCTCCCAGTCTGCCAGTTACCCACTGATATTTATAAATGTGTATCCCTGCACCAAAGTGGTCAATACAGACAGCGCTGTTTAAAACATATAAACATGACCTTGTATTTTTTACAGGTAATATACCACATATTGACATGGGTACGACTGTACAAGAGTGTCGGGGGTAGATAGATGTCAGTGGTGGCTGGTGACGTTTAAGATGAGGGAGGAAGCTACTTTTTTTTTTATGAGCATGGCCTTATTTCTATTACAGCATATTGGATGACTGTCATTCATATTCCATTCACCCAGTTCAATGTGACATCGATAGGTTTAGGCTACTGTCATTCATATTCACCCAGTTCAATGTGACATCGATAGGTTTAGGTTACTGTCATTCACCCATTTCAATGTAACAGTGATGGGTTTAGGTTACTGTCATTCATATTCACCCAGTTCAATGTAACAGTGACAGGTTTAGGTTACTGTCATTCATATTCACCCAGTTCAATGTAACAGTGATGGGTTTAGGTTACTGTCATTCACCCATTTCAATGTAACAGTGACAGGTTTAGGTTACTGTCATTCATATTCACCCAGTTCAATGTAACAGTGATGGGTTTAGGTTACTGTCATTCATATTCACCCATTTCAATGTAACAGTGATGGGTTTAGGTTACTGTCATTCATATTCACCCAGTTCAATGTAACAGCGACAGGTTTAGGTTACTGTCATTCATATTCACCCAGTTCAATGTAACAGCGACAGGTTTAGGTTACTGTCATTCATATTCACCCATTTCAATGTAACAGTGATGGGTTTAGGTTACTGTCATTCACCCAGTTCAATGTAACAGTGACAGGTTTAGGTTACTGTCATTCACCCAGTTCAATGTAACAGTGATAGGTTTAGGTTACTGTCATTCATATTCACCCAGTTCAATGTAACAGTGACAGGTTTAGGTTACTGTCATTCATATTCACCCAGTTCAATGTAACAGTGACAGGTTTAGGTTACTGTCATTCATATTCACCCAGTTCAATGTAACAGTGATGGGTTTAGGTGACTGTCATTCACCCAGTTCAATGTAACAGTGATGGGTTTAGGTTACTGTCATTCATATTCACCCAGTTCAATGTAACAGTGATGGGTTTAGGTTACTGTCATTCACCCAGTTCAATGTAACAGTGATGGGTTTAGGTTACTGTCATTCATATTCACCCAGTTCAATGTGACAGTGACAGGTTTAGGTTACTGTCATTCACCCAGTTCAATGTAACAGTGATGGGTTTAGGTTACTGTCATTCATATTCACCCAGTTCAATGTGACAGTGACAGGTTTAGGTTACTGTCATTCACCCAGTTCAATGTAACAGTGATGGGTTTAGGTTACTGTCATTCATATTCACCCAGTTCAATGTAACAGTGACAGGTTTAGGTTACTGTCATTCATATTCACCCAGTTCAATGTAACAGTGACAGGTTTAGGTTACTGTCATTCATATTCACCCAGTTCAATGTAACAGTGACAGGTTTAGGTTACTGTCATTCATATTCACCCAGTTCAATGTAACAGTGACAGGTTTAGGTTACTGTCATTCATATTCACCCAGTTCAATGTAACAGTGACAGGTTTAGGTTACTGTCATTCATATTCACCCAGTTCAATGTAACAGCGACAGGTTTAGGTTACTGTCATTCATATTCACCCAGTTCAATGTAACAGTGACAGGTTTAGGTTACTGTCATTCATATTCACCCAGTTCAATGTAACAGTGACAGGTTTAGGTTACTGTCATTCATATTCACCCAGTTCAATGTGACAGTGACAGGTTTAGGTTACTGTCATTCATATTCACCCAGTTCAATGTAACAGTGACAGGTTTAGGTTACTGTCATTCATATTCACCCAGTTCAATGTGACAGTGACAGGTTTAGGTTACTGTCATTCATATTCACCCAGTTCAATGTAACAGTGACAGGTTTAGGTTACTGTCATTCATATTCACCCAGTTCAATGTAACAGTGACAGGTTTAGGTTACTGTCATTCATATTCACCCAGTTCAATGTAACAGTGACAGGTTTAGGTTACTGTCATTCATATTCACCCAGTTCAATGTAACAGTGACGGGTTTAGGTTACTGTCATTCACCCAGTTCAATGTAACAGTGACAGGTTTAGGTTACTGTCATTCATATTCACCCAGTTCAATGTAACAGTGACAGGTTTAGGTTACTGTCATTCATATTCACCCAGTTCAATGTAACAGTGACAGGTTTAGGTTACTGTCATTCATATTCACCCAGTTCAATGTAACAGTGACAGGTTTAGGTTACTGTCATTCATATTCACCCAGTTCAATGTAACAGCGACAGGTTTAGGTTACTGTCATTCATATTCACCCAGTTCAATGTAACAGTGACAGGTTTAGGTTACTGTCATTCATATTCACCCAGTTCAATGTAACAGTGATAGGTTTAGGTTACTGTCATTCACCCAGTTCAATGTAACAGTGACAGGTTTAGGTTACTGTCATTCACCCAGTTCAATGTAACAGTGACAGGTTTAGGTTACTGTCATTCACCCAGTTCAATGTAACAGTGACGGGTTTAGGTTACTGTCATTCATATTCACCCAGTTCAATGTAACAGTGATGGGTTTAGGTTACTGTCATTCATATTCACCCAGTTCAATGTAACAGTGATAGGTTTAGGTTACTGTCATTCACCCAGTTCAATGTAACAGTGATGGGTTTAGGTTACTGTCATTCACCCAGTTCAATGTAACAGCGACAGGTTTAGGTTACTGTCATTCATATTCACCCATTTCAATGTAACAGTGATGGGTTTAGGTTACTGTCATTCACCCAGTTCAATGTAACAGTGACAGGTTTATGTTACTGTCATTCACCCAGTTCAATGTAACAGTGACAGGTTTAGGTTACTGTCATTCATATTCACCCAGTTCAATGTAACAGTGATGGGTTTAGGTGACTGTCATTCACCCAGTTCAATGTAACAGTGATGGGTTTAGGTTACTGTCATTCATATTCACCCTGTTCAATGTAACAGTGATGGGTTTAGGTTACTGTCATTCATATTCACCCAGTTCAATGTAACAGTGATGGGTTTAGGTTACTGTCATTCACCCAGTTCAATGTAACAGTGATGGGTTTAGGTTACTGTCATTCACCCAGTTCAATGTAACAGTGATGGGTTTAGGTTACTGTCATTCATATTCACCCAGTTCAATGTAACAGTGACAGGTTTAGGTGACTGTCATTCACCCAGTTCAATGTAACAGTGACAGGTTTAGGTTACTGTCATTCATATTCACCCAGTTCAATGTGACAGTGACAGGTTTAGGTTACTGTCATTCACCCAGTTCAATGTAACAGTGATGGGTTTAGGTTACTGTCATTCATATTCACCCAGTTCAATGTAACAGTGACAGGTTTAGGTTACTGTCATTCATATTCACCCAGTTCAATGTGACAGTGACAGGTTTAGGTTACTGTCATTCACCCAGTTCAATGTAACAGTGATGGGTTTAGGTTACTGTCATTCATATTCACCCAGTTCAATGTAACAGTGACAGGTTTAGGTTACTGTCATTCATATTCACCCAGTTCAATGTAACAGTGACAGGTTTAGGTTACTGTCATTCATATTCACCCAGTTCAATGTAACAGTGATGGGTTTAGGTTACTGTCATTCATATTTACCCAGTTCAATGTAACAGTGACAGGTTTAGGTTACTGTCATTCATATTCACCCAGTTCAATGTAACAGTGATGGGTTTAGGTTACTGTCATTCATATTCACCCAGTTCAATGTAACAGCGACAGGTTTAGGTTACTGTCATTCACCCAGTTCAATGTAACAGTGACAGGTTTAGGTTACTGTCATTCACCCAGTTCAATGTAACAGTGACAGGTTTAGGTTACTGTCATTCACCCAGTTCAATGTAACAGTGACAGGTTTAGGTTACTGTCATTCACCCAGTTCAATGTAACAGTGACAGGTTTAGGTTACTGTCATTCATATTCACCCAGTTCAATGTAACAGTGATGGGTTTAGGTTACTGTCATTCATATTCACCCAGTTCAATGTAACATTGACAGGTTTAGGTTACTGTCATTCATATTCACCCAGTTCAATGTAACAGTGACAGGTTTAGGTTACTGTCATTCACCCAGTTCAATGTAACAGTGACGGGTTTAGGTTACTGTCATTCATATTCACCCAGTTCAATGTAACAGTGATGGGTTTAGGTTACTGTCATTCATATTCACCCAGTTCAATGTAACAGTGATAGGTTTAGGTTACTGTCATTCATATTCCATTCACCCAGTTCAATGTAACAGTGATGGGTTTAGGTTACTGTCATTCATATTCACCCAGTTCAATGTAACAGTGACAGGTTTAGGTTACTGTCATTCACCCAGTTCAATGTAACAGTGATAGGTTTAGGTTACTGTCATTCATATTCACCCAGTTCAATGTAACAGTGATGGGTTTAGGTTACTGTCATTCACCCAGTTCAATGTAACAGTGACAGGTTTAGGCTTCTACATGATACTCTACTGTTCCCTGTACCCATCATGACGTTGCTACAATCTAGCCTGTAAATTAAAGTTTACAACGTAGGTGCACGCACAAAACCAAAAGCTTATCTTGACTTGGAAGAGTTCCAGTGTTGGACAGCTAGCTAACAAAGCATCCTTCTCTGTTTGAAATGGTTGTTTGGGTAGGCTAAACTAGCTAAACTAACTAACTAACTCGCTGCATTCACTAGTTTAGTGAATGTGAAAGTGAAAAAAATACAACTAAATATAGTTATTTCTTTCTCCTTCATTTTTAAAGAAATTAGTTTGTTTGAAAACTGTTGTCTTTCTCTCTCTCTTTAATGAATAACCAACTGTGCTATTTAAAAATATATATATATTTGCATTGTTTGTAAACTTATTTTGTTCATAAAGTTGCTGCTACCGTCTCTTATTATCGAAAAGAGCTTCTGGACATCAGAACAGCGATCACTCCCCTCAAACTGAACTAATATTTTTTTCTTGAATGAGCGAAG